>NW_024070188.1:32007662-32069144 GCF_014754425.2 Oryx dammah
TGGAAAAAGCAAGAGAGTCCAGAAAAACATCTATTTCTGCTTTATTGACTATGCCAAAGCCTTTGACTGTGTGGATCACAATAAACTGTGGAAAATTCTGAAAGAGATGGGAATACCAGACCACCTGACCTGCCTCTTGAGAAACCTATATGCAGGTCAGGAAGCAACAGTTAGAACTGGACATGGAACAACAGACTGGTTCCAAATAGGAAAAGGAGTACATCAAGGCTGCATATCGTCACCCTGCTTATTTAACTTCTATGCAGAGTACATCATGAGGAACGCTGGGCTGGAAGAAGCACAAGCTGGAGTCAAGATTGCCGGGAGAAATATCAATCACCTCAGATATGCAGATGACACCACCCTTATGGCAGAAAGTGAAGAGGAACTAAAAAGCCTCTTGATGAAAGTGAAAATGGAGAGTGAAAAAGTTGGCTTAAAGCTCAACATTCAGAAAACAAACATCATGGCATCCGGTCCCATCACTTCATGGGAAATAGATGGGGAAACAGTGGAAACAGTGTCAGACTTTATTTTGGGGGGCTCCAAAATCACTGCAGATGGTGACTGCAGCCATGAAATTAAGACGCTTACTCCTTGCAAGAAAAGTTATGACCAACCTAGATAGCATATTCAAAAGCAGAGACATTACTTTGCCAACAAAGGTCCGTCTAGTCAAGGCTATGGTTTTTCCTGTGGTTATGTATGGATGTGAGAGTTGGACTGTGAAGAAGGCTGAGCACCAAAGTATTGATGCTTTGAAGTGTGGTGTTGGAGGAGACTCTTGAGAGTCCCTTGGACTGCAAGGAGATCCAACCAGTCCATTCTGAAGGAGATCAGCCCTGGGATTTCCTTGGAAGGACTGATGCTAAAGCTGAAACTCCAGTACTTTGGCCACCTCTTGTGAAGAGTTGACTCATTGGAAAAGACTTTGATGCTGGGAGGAATTAGGGGCAGGAGGAGAAGGGGACGACCGAGGATGAGATGGATGGATGGCATCACTGACTCAATGGACGTGAATCTGAGTGAACTCCGGGAGTTGGTGATGGACAGGGAGGCCTGCGTGCTGCGATTCATGGAGTTGCAAAGAGTCAGACATGACTGAGCAACTGAACTGAAGGAAATCTGAATATGATATGAGCTTTAGTGAATGGCAATATATTAAAACTGGCTCATTAGTTATGACAAATATAAGATGGTAACAATAGGGGAAAGTACATGGGCTCTCTCTGTAGTATCTTCACAATTTTTCTGTTAATTTAAAACTATTCTGTATTGGTTTTGCCATACATTGACATGAATCCACCACGGGTGTACATGTGTAAAGTAAAATAAAAAATAAATTAATTAATTAATAAAAATAAATAAATAAAAAATAGTCATACTACCAAAAAAAAATATAAAATAAACCTAGATATCTCTCCTTAAAAATAAAAATAAATAAAAAAATAAAACTATTCTAAAATTATTTAGAAATATTTAATTTTGGAAGTAAATGAAGTAGAGATAAGGAAGAAACAATTTAATATACCAATGTTAGAAATTAAAGATATCTTCAAGCATGAAAGTTCTGATTGTCTGAGATATATATATGGCAGTCTTTGTGGGTTAGCATTAATCTAAAAATGTTCTTTTATGACATACTCTTTCCATGCATTTGAATAAAACAAAAGAGTTATATCTGAAAGTTCGAAAAGATCTTAGAAATATTCTCACCCATACTCTTTTATGAATTAGCTAGTATAGATCTATGAAGCAGAGTCAGAAGGTAAATCCAGAAGGCAAGTGCCCTAACTCCAAGCCCCCAAATTTTGAAGACTTCCTGCAACAAAATGCCAACTGAATACAAATATTCTGTTTCTCGGGTTATCTACCAGTCTGCTCCCAATCGGCTCCTGCCGTTGAACAGTTAGTTTCTATGGAAAGATTAGGAATTTCAGCCTCACAGGCTGAAATCTGGCATAACTCCCCAATATGTCCTAATAACTTAAAATTTAAAGTGATCTAGATATTGGTATACCTGAATATAGTACTTTAAAAATCACTGGTATTTCTTGATTCTTTGCTTTAAAGCTGTGTTATAGCCCTGGAGTGTCAGAGCTGGTGTATTCAGACTTCTGCTGGCTCAAAGTCTGAGGAGGTTTTCCACTTATACCCAAAAACATCCTAGGGAGAGAAAGAACTTACATACTTTTCAGCTACATATGCCTCACCTCAATGACCCCAAAGGGATGTGAGATGCTAGAGTCAGGAAAAAAAAAATGCTCTTCTGTATTCTCCTATCATCTCTTGGAGTGGCTGAGGATCTCTCATATGTAACTAAAATGCATTCATCAAGGATACTTGTTACGATTATATAGATTGTCCACTGTACAATGAGCACAGTCACACATAATTCCCCTGCTTAGGACTGACGTCAAGCCAATCAGAGTTGATATTTCAAATGAGAAGTCAAAGTATTTACGTTTTGTTTAACTCTTATGATGGCTAAAGCTCTTTTTCAATATGTAGTTAACACTCTGTTAGTGATTGTTTTTATAAGTTTATTATTATTTGAAAAAATACAGGCAGGAAGTCTTCTCTGATATTCCTTCTTTATTTTGAATGTCCAGCAAGCTTTCTAAACCCCTCCTGCCTTCCCAAATGAAGGAGCCTGGGTATCCTGGTGCATAGGCCAGGCCCCTCAGCCCGAGAGTCCACTGAATCCATGCTAGAGATAAGTCAGGTTTCTTGATTCCCCACCCAGTATCCTAGATACTAAATTGTAATAATTTAGAATTGATGGAATCTATTTTTATTATTTAATATAATGCTGGAAATGAATTATAAAGCCAGCCATTGTGAGTTGTCATTTAAAAATACATACAGTATCAAGTACTGGGCTCAAAGATTCTCTCTGAATATGCTCACCATGAACTATATCTGAAATAGTAGCACTATTCTGCCTTCCAGTAAAAATGTATTCATCCTTACTGAGAGCCTCTCTCTGAGTTATTTTCACCTGGAGAAGGGGGACAATGGTGTTCTGAAGTATTCTAAAATATCATGCCAACCAAAAATAATGTGGTAGATACTTCTAGGGGAGAAAACACTTCAATTTAACAGTTTTCACAACCCCAGGTCTCAAAGGAGGATAATGAGCTGTTTGAGTTGGCCATCTCAGCACAACTCTTTTTAAATTTATTTTATTGAAGTATAGTTGATTTGTAATGTTGTGGTACTTTCTGCTGTACAGCAAAGTGATTCATACACATATATATATATGCATTCTTTTGTGTGTTCTTTTCCATAATGGTTTATCACAGTATATTGAATATAGTTCCCTGTGCTATACAATAGGTCCTTGTTGTTTATGCATCCTGTGTGTAATAGTTTGCATCTGCTAGTTCCAGTTCATTCCCCTCCCACCCCCTCCCCCTTGGCAACCACAAGTCTGTTCCCTATAACACAATTAGTCTAAAGTAGAATAAGCAGTCACATCGATAAGATTCACTCATAGATCAAGAACTAGATTATCACAGCATCTGCTATAATTAAATGTCCTGGGCTTGCACTTCTGAAATGCAGACAGCCAAGACAGTCCCAGATGAAGTGGGTCAAAGAGCAATATATTCAAATACTGTCTAACTTTTCCATTTGGTGGCACAACTGTCCAGTAATAGCTAGATAGATACAGTTTATCAGCTCCGAAAGAGAAGACCTTCTAGATAGAAGGAAACAATCTCCTATCTTAGATAATGTAAACTTCCTTAGAAGAGTATTTCATTCAGGGACATTTACTCTCAAAAATGTCACGATATTTTATTTCTTGTGACACACTCCGGTCGAGCAATAATTAACATCAACTTTTGAGGAGAGGAATTTCCAAGCAAGTATGTCATTTCGTTTCAAGATGTATTTCCTATTTTGCCAATTGTAAAAGTTGAGCATTATATACAGGAAAGATGGCACCTACACAGGTAGAGGGTCACAGAGTTTCCCATCCTAGATCGGTGCTATCCAGCAGAACTTTCTGTAATGATGGAAACATACTCTATTTGTTCTATATTGTCCAATCTGGTAACCACTAGCCAGATATGGATACTGGGCACTTATAATGTGGCTGGTGTGACTGAGGAACTAAATTTTAATTGTACTTAATTTACATAAAGTATCCACATGTACCTAGTGGGTATCTCATTGGGCAATGCAGCAACAGACACCACATTATATCCTCTCTGGAAGAAGGGAGAATATCATATCAGATGGATCAAAGTAAGCACTAGTGTTTGAAGAGTATGGGGCTTTGTGCCCATCATTTCTTCATTAAGTCTCTTCAGTTGTAAGACAGAAACTTATGGCTCATCAGAGAAGGATGAGCTTCAATAGAAGTTTGAGTATTTTTCAGAATTTTATATGAATCATGTATTCATAATCCTATGAATTTCTGTATTTATGCCATTTGATTCCATTTCATTTAATATTAATAAAACAACGATAAACGGAACTGGGTAAAATGCTATGAAAAAAACTTGAAAATAGAGGCTAGAAGGTAGGCAGTCTCTTAATGGAATTTGTAATTTTAATAATATGAATGTTTAGATAGTATGTTACTCTTTGAAAATTAAAGAGAAGATATGCAAGCTATAGTCTTCATCACTTTCTGAATTATAGACTTGTTCATTCAGCTGCCCACTTGACACCTCTTCTTAGGCTTAGGATGGACAAAAGAGAATTTTATGTGAACATGTAACTTCAAGTGATTTAGTTTATCAGGTATACCTTGATTGGGAGATTTAATTATATTATATATTAGCAGTTTGAATCTTTATAAAATTCTCTATATTAAAATAATATATTAGTTTTAATTAACCATCATCAAGTTGATCATTAAGATTACAGGGCAACCAATAGAGGAAGGCTGAAAAAAAATATAGGGTACAATCCTGGTTGGGATTAGGAATTTTTGATTCATATAAAATTCTGAAAAATATTCTAACTTTTGTTGAAATACATGTTTCTCCGATGTATAAATTTATAGCTGAAGAAATTTAATGGTGACATTATGACACAAAGCCCCATGCTCTCCAAACATCACATTTACTTTTTTACTCTTACCCTGGTGCTTACCCTGATTCAGTCACTTGAAAAGGTTAAGATCAGCAAAATTTTAATAAATAAATAAGGCTTTATATTTTTA
Organism: Oryx dammah; assembly: GCF_014754425.2. NCBI lineage: Eukaryota > Metazoa > Chordata > Mammalia > Artiodactyla > Bovidae > Oryx > Oryx dammah. The sequence continues at coordinate 32,012,842 of NW_024070188.1, forward strand.
ATAGTTCTTTGGGATTCATTTTAATGAGATCTAAGCTACGATAAAATGTAAAATTTAATGACATTGTATATTGTCATGTGTATTAACTTTCTTCCAAAATATTTAATACAAAAATGCCGAACTTGTATAACATGCAAAAAAAAAAACCTAAAAATGTTACTCCACCCTTCTGTATCTAAGTTTAAAATAAAGATATAAAAGACCCATCTGAATATTACTTTACATGGCAGTTTTAGTATCCTAAGACCTTTAGCCACAGCCAGATTCAAAATGACTGGAAGAAAATGCTAAATTCAATTGTTTATAAGACATACTCATTTTTAAAGCCTTACTTTTCCTTACTTTTAACCTTACTTTTAAAGCCTTACTTTTACATACATATTTTCTTTCTATCCCAGAGTCTTTTAATGTGAAGTTTTAGTTTTCTCATCAGGTTTAAAATGATCAAAACCAACTAACTGTTCTCTGAAATTCTAAGTCAAAGGCAGCTAGCTTTCTCTTCACTTACTAAAGACTGGATTTTTGCTGCCACCTGTTGACAATAATTGTGTATAATAAATCTTGTCACCACAAATCACAAACTTGCATAGTTGAATAACTCATTGGAAATCCATCCCTATTATTTCTTTTATTTTATGAATGATAAAGGCTTCCTTGATGGCTCAGCAGATAAAGAATCTGCCTGCAATGCAGGAGATGCAAGAAAGGAGGGTTCAATCCCTGGTTGGGAAAATCCCCTGGAGGAGGAAATGGTAACCCACTCCAGTATTCTTGCCTGAGAAATCTCATGAACAGAGGAGCCTGGTGGGTTACAGTCCACGGAGTCACAAAGAATCAGACACGACTGAGTGACTGAAAACACAAGCGAATAATAAAAGGGTTCAGAGGGCTAAGTGACTTTCCCAAGGTTTCTCAAAAGGGGCAAACCTAAGAGCAGGCTACAGGTCTGGGCCTGGGAGTTGAGTGTTGATTTTCCTTTATCAGTTCTTCTCACTTGTAGCGATGGCAGAACAGATACTGATGCTTCAATCCATTACATTAACAAGTTGTATTTTGCCATATGGAAGAACAAGTCTATGCCTCTCTAAATATTTCAGCAAGTAGGTCTACTTGGTCTGATGTTCAACCCAAAACAGACGTGTCTGCGTGGTGTGGGAAGGTGTCAGCAGGAGTGACTGAAGGGCCTTCTGGGAAAGAGTTCTTCTTTCTGAGAGGTGAGAGCTGAGGTTCACAAGTCTGACCCAAGAGGACATGAGACCCTGGGTGTGACATGAAGTGGCTAAAGGCTTTATGTGAGTCTGAAAGAGAAAGAGCTAAAATAAAAGAGTCGGTAAAACCTAAAAGAGTTCTTCACACTGTGGGCCCTGGCTTCCTCAGCAAAAGGAGACGGCTCCTCTGAGGTTTCAGCCCATTTCACAGGCACCATCCCTTCTTGGGGGTGAGGGAGGAAGAGGTCCATATCCTTCAACTCGGGCGTCATATGCTTGCAGGAGCCATCACCACAGCGAGTCAGAGCAAAGGCAGAGGACCACATGACATCCCTGCCTGACCAGATTGATTAGCAACTCCTAGAATTAGTTGAGAGAGGAGCCCTGCAGGACTTGGAGTTCTCTTGATTACTGCCAGTAGCATGGCTAGAGAGATGTTGTTTGGCTTCTTGTACTTTGAGCACCCTCATATCCTCAGGGCTTCCCTGATAGCTCAGTTGGTAAAGAATCCGCCTGCAATGCAGGAGACCCTGGTTCAATTCCTGGGTCTAGAAGATCTGCCAGAGAAGGGATAGGCTACCCACTGCAGTAGTCTTGGGCTTCGCTTGTGGCTCAGCTGGTAAAGAATCTGCTTGGAATGTGGGAGACCTGGTTTCGATCCCTGGGTTGGGAAGATCCCCTGGAGGAGGGAACGGCTACCTGCTCCAGTATTCTGGCCTGGAGAATTCCATGGTTGCAAAGAGTCAGATACAACTGAGCAACCTTCACTTCACTCTGAGCACCAGGTTGGTCCCACAGCATTGGTATTTGTTCATTCACACATTACAAATATAATATTGAAGAATTATGGATAATTAATTAAAAAAAGAAAACCTAGCAATCATGATAATCTAAAGTTGTTAGATCTTAATTTAATCTCTCTAAGCCTTGGTTTCCTCATATGTAAAATAAAAAACATTTTAACATACCCTTTCTATGTGCCTGAGATATTTGAGAAAGTGCCTTAAAGTTGTAAGATTTATTCAGAAGTTTTAAAAGCCAGTGTGTGTTTCACCACATTTGTATCACCCTAACATGATGACTAGGGAACACGTTAGGATGGAGCCTCTGTCCGTGTGGATGGCGTCCATGAGTATCTACACATGAACAGAGCCCCCTACGGGTCTGTATTGGACATGGTGTGTGAGCAAGAAAACGTCTGATGATTTAAACCACTGAGATTTGGGGATTTTTACCTTAACATTGGGGCTTCCAGTGGCACGGTGGTAAAGAGTCTACATGCCAGTGTAGGAGGTGTAAGAGATACGGGTTCAATCCCTGGGTCAGGAAGATTCCCTGAAGGAGGAAATGGCCACCCACTCCGATATTCTTGCCTGGAGAATTCCACAGACAGTGGAGCCTGGTGGGCTTCAATCCATGGTGTCGCAAAGAGTAGTACACAGCTGAGCACACACACACACACACACACACACACACCCCTCAGCATTACCTGGGCATCCTTACTGATCCACCATCCTAGCCACAACTGGGATACAAATGTAAAATATAGAGAAACAACACCAGTCAAGTGGAAGTGACTGAAGGAGAGCTTCTTGGAAGAGATGGTTTAGGGAAAGGTCTTTTAAAAAAAGTCTGAAAGAGTAAGAGATGAGCATTACTAATGAAAGAATTATTATGTGCATATGGCTAGCTTAATTTGAAATAAAGATAAAAAAATTTAAGAAGTTAAGGATCAGATGATCAATAATAACTATGTGAAGTTTTTAGACAACATCCCGTACTAATCTCTCATACACTATCATATCTAAAACACAGGCTTTTTTGTTATCGTTTAGTCACTCAGTTGTGTCCGACTCTGTGACATTATGGACTATAGCCCGCCAGACTCCTCTGTCCATGGTATTTTTCAGGCAAGAATACTGGAGTAGGTTGCCATTTTGTTCTCCAGAAACTGACTTTCAGTACAGTTCAGTTCAGTCGCTCAGTCGTGTCCGACTCTTTGTGACCCCATGAATCGCAGCACGCCAGGATTCCTGGTCCATCACCAACTCCCGGAGTTCACTCAGACTCACGTCCATCGAGTCCGTGATGCCATCCAGCCATCTCATCCTCAGTCGTCCCCTTCTCCTCCTGCCCCCAATCCCTCCCAGCATCAGTCTTTTCCAATGAGTCTGACTTTAAGGAGAATCAATTCTTTGCCTGAATTTCTATGAGGCCTTTATATTAAATGAAGAGAAAAATTAAAAGCCCAACATCCAGACATCCCTTTTCTTGGTGGTTGTTGTTGTGTAGTCACTAAGTTGTGTCTGACTCTTTGCAACCCCATGGACTGCAGCAAGCCAGGCCTCCCTGTCCCTCACTATCTCCCAGAGTTTACCCAAGTTCATGACCATTGAGTCAGTGATACTATCCAACCATCTCATCCTCTGTCACCCCCTCCTCCTTTTGCCTTCAATCTTTCCCAGCATTAGGGTCTTCTAGGTAGTACCTTGCTTATTTATCATGCCAGTAGAGGTCTCTATGAATAAAAGCACAGACTTCTCAATGTCTGAATTTGGACAAAAATGGAGACAGATCCAAGGACATAAACAGATAAAAAATTCTTCATGAACAAAATTTCCATCCCTGGTTTTCTCTACTGATGTCAACTTTAAACTCTTGGTAGGGACAGGTATCTCCAAATCTCTGTTTTGCCACTTTGACCCACACCTTTGCAGTGTTATGAAAATGACCCAGAATTGATCCAGTGTTATGAAAATGACATCTATTGCCGAGTGAAAGGATACTTTACCAGGATGACACAAGTGAAAGAAAGAACCCAACAATGAGACCTTTGATGGAGAGCCCAAGCGTCTCCTAATAGCAAATAGGACTAATCAGTGGTTATGAAAGCAGCAACTCCAACTCCCATTAAATCAACACACACACCTATTTCTCTGCCTCCCTCAGGAACCACGGGGAGAGCAGTGCACCGCACTCTCCAAACCAGACAGGTCGAACTTCTCTGCCCTCCCTGAGCGCAAGAGGAAGAAAGCCTCCACACAAAAGAAGTGTTTTTGTTGGCTGTCACTTCAGAGCATGTTGACATCCCTGTTTGTATGAATTCACTGGTCAGTCTGGGTGTGGTTGCTCCTTTGAAAGCTGAGTTTTGAGGAAGAAGGTCAAGTGAGCCAGTGCTGTTGTGCTCTCCTGAGCGTGACTGCATCCTGGCCCTCATTGCATGTGTGGCCTTGGAACTGGTGTCTTGCTGACCCAGAGCACCACCTACTGATTCACCAACCAGCATTTCTGGTTACCCCCACTGACCAGCAGGGCCAGACTCTTTCCTTAAAACAGACGGAGTTGGGCAAGCAAACGGCCAACCATGCTGAGAGTCAGAGGCAGTTGATCAAAGGATGGGATATAGTTGAGGAAAGACTGGTGGTTAGCGATGAGATAAATAGTCCAAGGGGACCTATATATAACCGCAGGAAGGAATTAGGGAATGAAAGAAAACAAGGACTGTGAGATAATCAGAGGCAAGGAGACAAAGGGCTTTGAGGGAAAATGTGAGCAATTTTGGTTCTGATTCACAGTCCACCAGCTTGTCCCCCCAAATCCTCTTCTTACCTGCATGTCATTGTTTCCCGGTTCCTTGCCTTTGGTGTAGCCAAGTGACTGGGCTCTGATTAATGGCAGGTAAGAAGAAGCACCATAAAAGCCACCTACTCACTCTTCCCATGTCCCCTGCTCACTGGCCCTGGTGGTGACATTGAAAGCCACGTGTCAGTAACAGATCGCTGCCAGCAGCCTGGATCTCTGCCAGGAGCAGAGCCCACCTTCTCTCTCCTACCTCTAACTGCTAATCTGAAACCTCTCCATTCTGTAAACTGAGAAAGAGAGAAACTTCTTGTTCTCTAAGCCACTGACCATTTAGGGCTTCTTTGTACAGCAGCAAAACTTACCCGGGCTCTTACCATTCTTTATCACATCCATGACATTGCCTGACTCACAAACTATTATTTACTATCAATCTAGCGCATGACTCTCCTAGTTCCCTATTACAATGAATGTAAGTGACCTGTCTGGCTTGACCAGTCTCCTTCTCCAGCTTCATCTGTCCTCGCTCCCCACATAGTCATACACACTCCAAGTGTACTGAACACTTGTGCTTCGTCACATGCATCTTGGCCCCTCAGCTCTCGGCATTTCCAGAGGATGCTCGCTGAGACACTCCCCTTCCCCTCCCACTGCACTTCCTCCCTCCTGATCTGTACCTGGTTAAGTCCTACCCAATCTTCCAGTTGCAACTTGGCCATTGCTACTGTGGAAAACTCTTCTCTATCCCTCCAGGACTGAGTTAAGTGACCTCTTCACACTCATAGCACCTGATCCTATAGGTCCTACTACACTCATTTCCCCTCCAGAATCTAGGATCCATGAGCACATGAACTGTGTAATATTTATTACTGAATCTCCATATTCTTTTTTTCTGATCTTATTCAATACTATAATTTATTTGTACTTTTAAAAGTTGATGTATAATTGACATATAACATTTTTCAGGTGTACAGCATAATGACCTGATATTTTTATATACTGCAAAATGATCACCACAGTAAATCTAATATTCATCACTGTATGTATGTAGTTACAAAAAAATTTTTTTTGTGATGAAGACTCCCCCCCCCGCGGGGTTATTTATTATTTTTTTATATTTTTTATTTTACTTTATTTTACTTTACAATACTGTATTGGTTTTGCCATACATCAACATGAATGTGCCACAAGTGTACATGAGTTCCCAATCCTGAACCCACCCCCCCACCTCCCTCCCTGGGTCATCCCAGTGCACCAGCCCCAAGCATCCTGTATCCTGCATCAAACCTAGACTGGCGATTCGTTTCTTACATGATATTATACATGTTTCAATGCCATTCTCCTGAATCATCCCACCCTCTCCCTCTCCCATAGAGTCCAAAAGTCTGTTCTATACATCTGTGTCTCTTTTGCTGTCTCACATACAGGGTTATTGTTACCATCTTTCTAAATTCCATATATGTGTTAGTATACTGTATTGGTGTTTTTCTTTCTGGCTTACTTCACTCTGTATAATCGGCTCCAGTTTCATCCACCTCATTAGAACTGATTCAAATGTATTCTTTTCAATGGCTGAGTAATACTCCATTGTGTATATGTACCACAGCTTTCTTATCCATTCATCTGCTGATGGACATCTAGGTTGCTTCCATGTCCTGGCTATTATAAACAGTGCTGCGATGAACACTGGGGTACACGTGTCTCTTTCAATTCTGGTTTCCTCAGTGTGTATGCCCAGCAGTGGGACTGCTGGGTCATAAGGCAGTTCTATTTCCAGTTTTTTAAGGAATCTCCACACTGTTCTCCATAGTGGCTGTACTAGTTTGCATTGCCACCAACAGCGTAAGAGGGTTCCCTTTTCTCCACACCCTCTCCAGCATTTATTGCTTGTAGACTTTTGGATCGCAGCCATTCTGACTGGTATGAAATGGTACCTCATTGTGGTCTTGATTTGCATTTCTCTGATAATGAGTGATGTTGAGTATCTTTTCATGTGTTTGTTAGCCATCTGTATGTCTTTTTTCGGAGAAGGCAATGGCATCCCACTCCAGTACTCTTGCCTGGAAAATCCCATGGATGGCGGAACCTGGTAGGCTCCAGTCCATGGGGTCACGAAGAGTAGGACACGACTGAGCGACCTCACTTTCACTTTTCACTTTCATGCATTGGAGAAGGAAATGGAAACCCACTCCAGTGTTCTTGCCTGGAGAATCCCAGGGATGGCAGAGCCTGGTGGGCTGCCGTCCATGGGGTTGCACAGAGTCGGACACAAATGAAGCAACTTAGCAAAATGTCTTCTTTGGAGAAATGTCTATTTAGTTCTTTGGCCCATTTTTTGATTGGGTCATTTACTTTTCTGGAATTGAGCTGCATGTGTTGCTTGTATATTTTTGAGATTAGTTGTTTGTCAGTTGCTTCATTTGCTATTATTTTCTCCCATTCCGAAGGCTGACTTTTCACCTTGCTTATAGTTTCCTTGTTGTGCAGAAGCTCTTAATTTTAATTAGATCCCATTTGTTTATTTTTGCTTTTATTTCCAGTATGCTGGGAGGTGGGTCATAGAGGATCCTGCTGTGATTTATGTCAGAGAGTGTTTTGCCTATGTTCTCCTCTAGGAGTTTTATAGTTTCTGGTCTTACGTTTAGATCTTTAATCCATTTTGAGTTTATTTTTGTGTATGGTGTTAGAAAATATTCTAGTTTCATTCTTTTACAAGTGGTTGACCAGTTTTCCCAGCACCACTTGTTAAAGAGATTGTCTTTAATCCATTGTATATTCTTGCCTCCTTTGTCGAAGATAAGGTGTCCATAGGTGTGTGGATTTATCTCTGGGCTTTCTATTTTGTTCCATTGATCTATATTTCTGTCTTTGTGCCAGTACCATACTGTCCTGATGACTGTGGCTTTGTAGTATAGCCTGAAGTCAGGCAGGTTGTGACTCTCCATATTCTTGCATGGTGCCCAGAATGTGACATGCAGTCAACAAATATTTATTAAATGAAAAACTTGTGATGTGGCCATCAAAGTCTTAATATACAATCTGAAATAATGTTTGAGAACAAGATAACATTTTTGATAATTTTTATAATTCCATTGCTTAATTCAGTTGCCTGCACATATCTAACTGATAATCTTATTTGAGAAAGATTTATGTTTTATCATTTGAGGGAGAAATGTCAGCAAAAATTTGATGCCTGACCCAATATTTGCATTTTATCCTAAAAGTGACTTTTATCCATTTTCCCGGTTGTACTTCTGTATGCGTAAGAAGTAAAATTTTTTCCTAAATGATAACTGGAAAAATTCCAGCAAGATCAATGCAAAAATTGAAATAAATATATATGAGGAATGGATGTCCCTAGTAACTGACACAAATGCAAAAGAAATATTTAGTTAAATAGAACAACAAGTTTAGAATTGTGGCTAAAGTGTTAATTTGAAACATGGAAGATTTTAGTGGCTTGTCAAATCCTATAGACCAACAAATAAAAATCTGATCAGGAATTCTTAGACTTGTGAAAGTCTGTTAGAAGCTGATTTCAGTGATGGAATGGGTATATACACACACACCACACACACACACACTCAAGTATTTCAAGAGAATGGATTCTGAAGAGCTAAGGATAGGAAACAAACAAAAAAGTCCTGTTAAGGTTTTTAATTATTATGGCAAATCTTGAGTTTCCAGGTAAACTTTCAGAAACACACCATATGTTTGCATGTATTGTGACATGAGATAGTCTTATAATGCTGTGCTGTGCTTAGTTGCTCAGTCATGGCCAACTCTTTGTGACCCCATGGACTGTAGCCTCCCAGGCTCCTCTGTCCATGGGAATTCTTTAGGCAAGAATACTGCAGTGTGTTGCCAGGCCCTCCTCCGGGGAATCTTCCCAACCCAGGGATTGAACTCAGGTCTCCCGCGTTGCAGACGGATTCTTTACTGTCTGAGCCACCAGGGAAGCCCAAGAATACTGGAGTGGGTAGCCTAGCCCTTCGCCAGGGAATCTTCCCAACCTAGGGATCAAACTGGGGTCTCCTACATTGCAGGCAGATTCTTTACCAGCTGAGCTAACTAGAAAGCCCAGCCTTATAATAGATAATATATATTTTTAATAGTTATACATTCTTTCTAGAGCAAATTGCAGGTGGGCAGTCCTGGGCTAGATATACAGGATAAGTGATGAGTGCTCTTGGCAGTTGTGGGTGGTATGCACATGCATTTTCATGGAAATCGTCTTAATCAGGATAGACCTGAAGCAATTGGTATCACTGCAAACTTCCAGGGTTTAGTACGTCAGGGAAGGGACATCTAACTACACTTGATCCGGCTAAAACTATTGGACAATGTACTTGAGAACCAAGAGAGGATCGGTAGCTTAAAATAGAGTCTCAGAAGTTGGCCTTAGAAGAAAATGTCCCCAGAGGGTTTTAACCCATGAGCAAGTGAGCAGATTTAAGATGGGAAGTCTCCCAAGAGCCTCATGCAACATTTTTAGAGACTGTACCATAGTATAACCATTTCCAAGTTCTCTATGAATTGGAAACGTCCCCAGATAAGAGCTTGAAAAGCAGAGCTACGAACTGTGAGTCAGGCCAGCAGAGGGCAGAGTAGTGAACTTTGAAACACCGGTGGCTGGGGCTTAGGAGACTTTGGTAGGTATGAGTACAAATCAGAGCCTGTTTGTGAATAAGGAGTAGGGGATTGCTGGTGAAATTGGGGCTACCTTGATGAGGTAAAGAGACCATCAGGATTGAGTCCAGACTACTGATGAGTAGATTGTAGAGGTGTGACAATTAGAATTGGTCTCTACTTAAAGAATATGGACAGTTAGCCCATTTCCAATGCCAGAGACAGGAGAAAAAGACAACAATGGTGCCCCAGACACCCTTCCAAGAATCTGCAACTGGCACCCCAGGTCCTTAAGGCCCAAGTGAGAATCTGATACTCTGCTCTTTCCTACATATTCCTTCTAGACATAAGCATGGCAGGAGATTAGTCTTAGACCTCAGAAAACCCTTAGCTGTCGCTTACTGCCAGCCACCTGGATGGGAGAATATCCTCCCTTGCCCCAAAGTGGGAAGAGATATTACTTCCTTCTTTACCCACTAGATTTCATATCATTAGGCTTCTAGCCAAAAGAAGTTCATGTGTTACCAGAGATTCATGTGGTTTGAGCCCCCATAGGTGGATTGGAAAGGGAAGACAAGTGAGCTCTATGTACTATGTAAGATTATTTTTTGAGCCCGGTACCCAGTCTAAGATGTGAAAAGAGGTCTTGGGAGCATCCAGACTTGCTGTCGTTGGACTCCATGGAGAGAAAGCTTTGAGAGGGGCCATAGGAACTCCAGCATAAACTCAGAAGCTTCCCTGGACTGCTACTAGCTCTTAAAAAGAGATGCAGAAAGACATCCTGAGGCTCCGAGCCACTGCTCCATAGCTTTCCTACTGGCAGCTTAACTGAATACTGTTTATAAAAATCTGCAATCAGCGTGCTTACTAGTGCTTCACCCCTGAACTTTTATATCTTGTGGAGACATCCCTGCCCTACTTTCTTGCTGGCCCTTAAATAAACCACACAGCTGGTTGTGAATTCTCCAGGTACCATGAGCAGTAATCCATCATGCAGGAACTTCTTCAAGGCCCTCCTGCCCCTCTCTTTATCCTCTCCTAACACCTCAGACTCAGACAAGCTCTGATTTCCCTGGCCCCAGACTCTGGGTGTCTGTTACTGTGCACGGTCCTCACTTTGATGTCTGCCTTTAGATTGCTCATATTTGGCAGGCTTCAAATTCAAAACCTGTTGTTGGATCTTGATCCCATAGAGTGGCTTTGCAGTTTGAGCACCACTCAATCCCACCTGAGGGGTACCTACTGGCCCAGAGGAGGGCTCCACTCCTTCGCTATGCTTATATGACAGTCAGGTCAGTCTCTGGTCCCCAAAGCTCAACAAAGGAAACTGAGTTGGCCACAGCTTAGCAAGCTATCTGGTGAAATGATGCCCTCTGTGGACAAGAAAGTTGACAAAACAACCCCAAAGAGTGGCCTTGGGCCATTTGTGTCTTTGATGCCAGGTTATGCCAGGAAATTCAAGATCAGTTAAATATGAGTTTAAAACCATCTGTTTCCATTGTGACTTTCAGTTGAATGGATGGAGAATTAAAAAAACCAATAAATACTGTCTGAGATTTACTCTTGCAATTAAGAACACACGTGTGTGCGTGTAAAGCCTCTTTAGTTATGTCCGACTCTTTGTGACCCCATGGACTGTAGCCCACCAGATTCTTCTATCCGAGGGATTCTCCAGGAAAGAATACTGCAGTGGATTGCCATTTCCTCCTCCAGGGGGAAAGAATACTGGAGGGGACTGCCATCTCCTCCTCCAGGGGGATCGTCCCAACCTAGGGATTGAACCCAGGTCTCTTATGTCTCCTGCATTGCCAGGCAGATTCTTTACCACTGAGTCAGCAAGGAAGCCCCCCACCATCACCCCTGCCACACACACACTCTATAAAAGACTATGGCATCTTGATTTTCCAAAGTGCAGTGGGTTATTTATTCAAATGCTGCCTCTACAAAAGTGGTAGGGAAGGAAATGTGCAGGTCCTTTCATTTTTTTTTTAATATTACCCCCTTAATTTCAAAGGGCTCTTTGAGAACTAATACCTCTCATTTTAAAGAAATGTCTACCTGTGTTCCCACAATCCCATCAGTTTTACTTCAATTTTTTTTCTTTTGTGAAAGTCAAATATTAATTTTTTTAAAATTTTATTTTATTTTACTTTTGGCTATGCTGAGTCTTTGTTCCTGAGGGTGGGCTTTTCTCCAGTTGTGGCAAGTGGGGGCTACTCTCTAGTTGTGGTGTTAAATTTATTTTAAAATAATATGTTATTATATAAGCCATTGTATGTATACACCAAAGTTTATTCAATCTATTGGTATGGACATATTTTTTGTTTCTAGTTTGGTGCTATTATGCTCAAATACCACTATAAACATTCTTATACGTGTATCCTGGTGTATATGTACACATTTCTCTAAAGAGTGGAGAACGTTATTGGAAACTTAATGGAATCGCCAGTGGGAGTGCATTTGTGTGTTCACCTTTACCAGGAAAAGCAGAACTGTTTTCCAAAATGTCTTTATAAATCTGGGCTCTGCCCCGCCACCACCCCATCCCCTCCATGTTATCAGTAGTACCTGAGCGGCATTTCCTTTGCTCTTCATTCTCTCGCATAGTTGATACTTTCAGAATTAATTTTTCTAATCTATTGGGTTTTTCATAGTTCCTCACTGTAGTTTTAATTTGCATTTGTGTAATTACTAGTAAAGCACCATTCCATGTGTTAATAGGTGATTTGGATTTCTTCCTTTATGAAGGGCCTATTTAAATCTTTTGTCCATTTTCCACTGAGCTGATAAATGAGCTCCTGTTGATTTCTCAGAATTTTTAAAATATGTTCAGTATGCTAGATGTTGATAGTTACATGTGATATAGATATGATTGTCTTTAATGTAGACTTTTCCTTTCACTCTGTTTATGATGTATTTTGATGAATGAGGTTCTTAATGTAGCTAGAATTATCATTCTTTTCCTTTATGGTTTCTGTTTAAGAAATCCATCTCCATCCTAAAACTCCCAAGAGGATTTTTTTCCCCTGTTCTGTCTTAAAAGTTTACTGCTCTTTCTTTGTGGTAGGTTTTTAATCTACCTGGCTTACCTGGTAGCTCAGCCAGTAAAGAATCTGCTTACATGCAGGAGACCCCCGGTTCAGATTTCAGGGTTGGGAAGATCTCCAGGAAAAGGAATAGGCTACCCATCTTGTGCTTCCCTGGTTGCTCAGATGGTAAAGAAGCTGCCTGCATTGCAGGAGACCTGGGTTTGATCCCTGGGTTGGAAAGATCCCCTGGAGAAGGGAATAACTACCTGCTCCAATATTCTTGCCTAGATAATTCCATGAACAGAAGAGCCTAGTGGGCTACAGTCCACAGCATCGTGAAGAGTCAGATACAACTGAGTGACCTACTTCCTTTAATCTACCTGCAATTTATTTCTATGTATAATATGAGCTATAAGTCCACATTTTAAATTTCTATATTAAGACATAATTTTTTTTGTTGTTATTCAGTCACTCAGTTGGGTCTGACTCATTGTGACCCCATGGACTGTAGCATGCCAGGCTTCCCTGTCCTTCTCTATCTCCCAGAGTTTGCTCAAACTCATGTCCATTGAGTCAATGGTGCCATCCAATCATTTCATCCTCTGTCACCTCTTCTCCTCCTGCCCTCAATCTTTCCCAGCATCAGGGTCTTTTCCAATGAGTTGGTTCTTCGCATCAGGTGACCAAAGTATTGGAGCTTCAGCTTCAGCATTAGTCCTTCCAGTGAATATTCAGGGTTGATTTCCTTTAGGACAGATTGGTTAGATCTCCTTGCTGTCCAAGGGACTCTCAAGAGTCTTCCCCAGCACCACAGTTCAAAAGCATCAATTCTTTGGTGCTCTGCCTTCTTTATGGTTCAGCTCTCACATCTGTATATGACTACTGCAAAAACCATAGCTTTAACTATATAGACCACTGTTGGCAAAGTGATGTCTCTGCTTTTTAATATGCTATCTAGCTTTGTCATAGCTTTTCTTTCAAGGAGCAAGTGTCTTTGAATATCATAGCTGCAGTCACTGTCCACAGTGATTTTTGAATCCCAAGAAAATAAAGTCTGTCACTGTTTCCATTTTCTCCCCATCCGTTTGCCATGAAGTGATTGGGACTGGATGCCATGGTCTTAGTTTTTTGAATGTTGAGTTTTAAGCCAGTTTTTTCACCCTCCTCTTCACTTTCATCAAGAGGCTCTTTAGTTCCTCTTCTCTTCTGTCATTAGAGTGGTGTCATCTGCATATCTGAGGTTGCTGATATTTCTCCCAGCAATCTTGCTTCCAGTTTGTGATACAACCAGCCCAGCATTTCATATGATGTACTCTGCATATAGATTAAATAAGCAGGGTGACAATATTCACTCTTGTCATACTCCTTTCCCAATTTGGAACCAATCTGTTGTTCCATGTCCGGTTGTAACTATTGCTTCTTGACCACATACAGGTTTCTCAGGAGGCAGGTTAGGTGGTCTGGTATTCCCATTTCTTTAAAAATTTTCCACAGTTTGTTGTGATCCACACAGTCAAAGGGTTTAGTGTCGTCACTGAAGCAGAAGTAAATGTTTTTTCTGGTATTCTCTTGCCTTTTCTATGATCCAACAGATGTTGGCAATTTGATCACTGGTTCCTATGGCTGTTCTAAACTCAGCTTGACCATCTGGAAGTTCTCGGTTCACATACAGTTGAAGCCCAATTTGAAGGATTTTGAGCATTACCTTGCTAGCATGTGAAGTGAGTACAATTGTGCCGTAGTTTGAACATTCTTTGGCATTGCCCTTATTTGGGGTTGGAATGAAAACTGAGCTTTTCCAGTCCTGTGGCCACTGCTGAGTTTTCCAAATTTGCTGGCATATTGAGTGCAGCACTTTCACAGCATCATCTTTTAGAATTTGAAATAGCTCAACTAGAATTCTATCACCTTCACTAGCTTTATTTGTAGTAATGCTTCCTAAGGCCCTCTTGACTTCATTTATAAGTCAAGTTTTGAACTTCATTCATTAAATGCTGTTTTCAGCAGAGGATGAGGTGGCTGGATGGCATCACTGGCTCGATGGACATGAGCCCGAGTGAACTCTGGGAGTTGGTGATGAACAGGGAGGCCTGGCGTGCTGCAATTCATGGGGTTGCAAAGAGTCGGACACGACTGAGCGACTGAACTGAACTGAATTATGCTTCATGTTCTAGCACCATTTATTATATAAAAGGGCTTCCCAGGTAACTCAGTAATAAAAAAGTTCATCTGCCATTGCAGTAAACACAGGTTCCATCTTTGGGTCAGAAAGATCCCCTGAGGAAGGAAACAGCAACCCACTCTCATTTTCTTGCCTTGGAAATCCCATGGACAGAGGAACCTGGTGGGCTACAGTCAATGAGATCACAAAGAGTCAGATAGAGTTGAGCAACTAAACAACAACAAATAGATATAAAAATCTATCTGTTCCTCTGTATCATCTAATCTACTGTTGATTCCTTCTAGTATATTTTTAATTTCAGATATTGTATTCTTCAGCTCTTCTTTGTATTTTCTAACTCTGTTAAACTTCTCACTGTATTTATCCTTTCTTATCCCAAGTTCATTGAGCAGCTTTGTGATCATTACCTTGAACTCTTTATTGTGTAAATTGCTTATCTCCACTTCACTTAGTTCTTCATCTGGTTTTTTCTTGCTTCTTAATTTAGAATATATTCCTCTGTCTCCTCATTTTGTCTAACTCTGTTTTTATTTCTGTGTATCAGGTAGGTTGGTTATGTTTCCTGATCTTGGGGAAGTGGCCTTACATAGATGTCCTGCAAAGACCATCAGCACACTCCTTTCTACCCCACCAGAGCTCCATGCTATAGGGCTTTCCCCTATGTGGGCTACATGGGCTCTTCTGTTGTGATGGGGCTGTCTGCTGTGGGTGTGCTGGAAGGTGGGATTGGCCACTTGGCTGCCAGGTTCTGCTTCATGCAAAGGCTACCAGCATCCTGGCAGGCAGGGGTGGGTCCTTGGGCATTGCTTGGGTGGGGCAGAGGGAACCCAGTGCTAATACTGGTCCACTGGTGTGTGGGGTGGGTCCCCACACAGCTTGCTGCTTGACTTGAGGCATCCCAGGACTGATGCTGACTGGCTAGTTGGGCAAGTAATCTCCCAGGGCTAATAGGCTCTCAAAGGAGTGATGAATTTTCATCAGTAACGATGAATTTTCACTGAGTATAAAATTTACATTCTGGAGAAAAGAGAAAAGCAGTATATCAGGTGTGTTAATCATTGTGTTCAATTCTTTTGTGCTTTTACTGACTTTGCTTACTAATTACTAAGAAATTTTTTAAACTTCCTGTCTTGATTGTGAATTTGTTCCTGTTCATAATGCTGTTACTGTTTGCTTTATACTTTATGATAATATGAGGTTTTTATTATGTGGGCATTCCACCAGCATTGCTTAAGAATTGACATAGACTTCTATATTTAGTACTATCACGATTCTTGTATTTTGATAATTGCTGCTAAGTCTCTTCAGTTGTGTCCGACTCTGTGTGACCCCATAGACGGCCACCCACCAGGCTCCATCATCCCTGGGATTCTCCAGGCAAGAACACTGGAGTGGGTCTCCATTTCCTTCTCCAATGCATGAAAGTGAAAAGGGAAAGTGAAGTCGCTCAGTCATGTCTGACTCGTAGCAACCCTGTGGACTGCAGCCCACCAGGCTCCTCCGCCCATGGGATTTTCCAGGCAAGAGTACTGGAATGGGGTGCGATTGCCTGTGGGTGTAAAATGAGACTTCATTGCAGATTTCTATTTCTCTGATTATTAATATTATTGTTCAGCTCGGGTGTTTATTGACTGAGTGTATTTCCATTCTGTCCCTAATCTTGTGACTTTTGTCATTTATCCTTTCTTCTGTTGGGTGGTTTGTTCATTTTTCAGTCAAAAAGGAAGTTACTTTTATGTGTAGCAAATATCTTTTCTCTGTTTGTGTCTTGGTTTTTCACTCTCTTCAGAGAGTCCTTTGATGTCAAGAAGCTTTTTATTTTAATGCAGTCAAATTAATGACTGTGTCCTTTATGATGACCTTTTAGTGTGCCATGTTTAAGAAAACTTTTTCTGGCCCCAGTTAAGAAAGAAATTAATTTGTGTATTTGTTTATAAGTCTGAACATTTTACTTTTGAAATCTAAGTTTTAATCCTTTTGGAGTTTGTTTTGGGGTGCTTTTATTGTTTGGTTTATTTTTGGAGTTTATTTTGGTATGATATGGGGTAGGAAAGCAATTTTATTTTTTCCTCACAGATAAACATTTATTCTCTCTTTATTACATACAGTTGACCCTTGAACAACATAAAGCTATTGACATTGATCCTCAAGAATAAAAAATCCGCATATAACTCTTGACCCCCCAAATCTTTACTAACATCCCACTGCTGATGAAACCTTACAATTAATAGATCGTTGATTAACACATAATTCGTGTGTTATATGTATTATAACTGTATTGTTACAATAAAGTTAGAGCAAAGAAAATGTTATTAAGAAAATCATAAGGAAGAGGAAATACATTTACAGTACTGTAGTGTACTTATACCAAAAAATTTGCATCATCTGTTTGCAAGACGAATTACCTGTTTGTCAGTACCTACATCAATATTATCTTATAGAATACAAAATACTGTAAATAGTATAACTACTACTAACACTAGACATCACAAATGAAAAGATAATGTGATAAAGAAATTCATACTTATTTATAGGTATAACAATTTATGCACCAATAATAAAAAAGCTGCAATGTGGCAGCCTAGTATAAGCAGTAAGATTGCTTGAAGGTAGCTTAGACTATACATTAATGAATGAATACTTATAAAAGTTTTATGGCATATGGTATTGCAGTCATATTAATAATAGAGTGTTGGAAACATTTTTTCATCTTTTTAAAAAACACTTACTTGTGATAATAGACTGACAGGCGATTTCTCCAGCTATCACACGAGAGGCATATCAAAAGGTAATGTAATTCTTTGAAAGCAAAGTTTAAAAATGGTAAGAAAACTAACACATTATTAATTTATTTTAAATATTACCTTATGCCTATGTAACGATAGACTACTACCTGCAATATTTTATGAATTCATGACATACTTTTTAATTTTTTAAAATATTTTTAGGCTATATGGTTCATCTAGAAGTTTTTCCAAAATGTCACAAATATCCCAAATTTTTTCCAATAGGTTTCCTGAAAAACATTCACATATAAGTGGACCAGTGCAGTGCACAACCATGTCATTCAGGGGTCAATGTAGTTCCTCCATTCTTGGCTAATGTACAATAGCAATAGCACCAGGGTAACATACCACAGTTCCCTGTATTTGCCAACTAACACCCAAAAAAGATGTCCTTTTCATTATAGGGGACTGGAATACAAAGGTAGGAAGGCAAGAAACACCTGGAGTAACAGGCAAATTTGCCTTGGAGTACAGAATGAAGCAGGGCAAAGGCTAATAGAGTTTTACCAATAGAACGCACTGGTCATACCAAACACCCTCTTCCAGCAACACAAGAGAAGACTCTACACATGGACATCACCAGATGGTCAACACTGAAATCAGATTGATTATATTCCTTGCAGCCAAAGATGGAGAAGTTCTATACAGTCAGCAGAAACAAGACCAGGAGCTGACTGTGGCTCAGATCATGAACTCCATATTGCCAAATTCAGACTTAAATTGAAGAAAGTAGGGAAAACCACTATACCATTCAGGTATGACCTAAATCAAATCCCTTATGATTATACAGTAGAAGTGAGAAATAGATTTAAGGGACTAGATCTGATATACAGAGTGTCTGATGAACTATGGACAGAGGTTCATGACATTGTATAGGAGACAGAGATCAAGACCATCCACATGGAAAAGAAATACAAAAAAGCAAAATGGCTGTCTGAGGAGGCCTTACAAATAGCTATGGAAAAAAGAGAAGCAAAAATCAAAGGAGAAAAGGAAAGATATAAGCATCTGAATGCAGAGTTCCAAAGAATAGCAAGGATAGATAAGAAAGCCTTCCTCAGTGATCAACACAAAGAAATAGAGGAAAAGAACAGAATGGGAAAGACTAGAGATCTCTTCAAGAAAATTAGAGATACCAAGGGAACATTTCATGCAAAGATGGGCTCAATAAAGCACAGAAATGGTATGGACCTAACAGAAGCAGAAGATATTAAGAAGAAGTGGCAAGAATACACAGAAGAACTGTACAAAAAAGATCTTCACAACCCAGATAATCATGATGGTGTGATCAGTCACCTGGAGCCAGACATCCTGGAATGTGAAGTCAAGTGGGCCTTAGCATCATTACAAACAAAGTTAGTGGAGGTGATGGAATTCCAGTTGAGCTATTTCAAATCCTGGAAGATGATGCTGTGAAAGTGCTGCACTTTTTATGCCAGCAAATTTAGAAAACTCAGCAGTGGCCACAGGACTGGAAAAGGTCAGTTTTCATTCCAATCCCAAAGAAGGGCAATGCCAAAGAATGCTCAAACTACCGCACAATTGCACTCATCTCACATGCTAGTAAAGTAATGCTTAAAATTCTCCAAGCCAGGCTTCAGCAATACGTGAACCATGAACTTCCAGATGTTCAAGCTGGTTTTAGAAAAGGCAGAGGAACCAGAGATCAAATTGCCAACATCCACTGGATCATGGAGAAAGCAAGAGAGTTCCAGAAAAACATCTATTTCTGCTTTATTGACTATGCCAAAGCCTTTGACTGTGTGGATCACAATAAACTGTGGGAAATTCTGAGAGAGATGGGAATACCAGACCACCTGACCTGCCTCTTGAGAAACCTATATGCAGGCCAGGAAGCAACAGTTAGAATTGGACATGGAACAACAGACTGGTTCCAAATAGGAAAAGGAGTACATGAAGGCTGCATATTGTCACCCTGCTTATTTAACTTCTATGCAGAGTACATCATGAGGAACGCTGGGCTGGAAGAAGCACAAGCT
Organism: Oryx dammah; assembly: GCF_014754425.2. Taxonomy (NCBI): domain Eukaryota; kingdom Metazoa; phylum Chordata; class Mammalia; order Artiodactyla; family Bovidae; genus Oryx; species Oryx dammah. The sequence goes on from NW_024070188.1 coordinate 32,032,255, forward strand.
AGAGTCAAGATTGCTGGGAGAAATATCAATAACCTCAGATATGCAGATGACACCACCCTTATGGCAGAAAGTGAAGAGGGACTAAAAAGCCTCTTGATGAAAGTGAAAGAGGAGAGTGAAAAAGTTGGCTTAAAGCTCAACATTCAGAAAACTAAGATCATGGCATCTTGTCCCATCACTTCATGGCAAATAGATGGGGGAAACAGTGGAAACAGAGTCAGATTTTTTATTTTTGGGGGCTCCAAAATCACTGCAGATGGTGATAGTAGCCATGAAATTAAAAGACGCTTACTCCTTGGAAGGAAAGTTATAACCAACCTAGATAGCATGTTAAAAAGCAGAGACATTACTTTGCCAACAAAGGTCCATCTAGTCAAGGCTATGGTTTTTCCTGTGGTCATGTATGGATATGAGAGTTGGACTGTGAAGAAAGCTGAGTGCTGAAGAATTGATGCTTTTGAACTGTGGTGTTGGAGAAGATGCTTGCGAGTCCCTTGGACTGCAAGGAGATCCAACCAGTCCATCCTAAAGGACATGAGTCCTGGGTGTTCATCAGAAGGACTGATGCTGAAGCTGAAACTCCAATACTTTGGCCACCTCATGCAAAGAGTTGACTCATTGGAAAAGACCTTGATGCTGGGAGGCACTAGGGGCAGGAGGAGAAGGGGATGACAGAGGATGAGATGGCTGGATGGTATCACCGACTCAATGGACACGAGTTTGGGTAGACTCCAGGAGTTGGTGATGGACAGGGAGGCCTGGTGTGCTGCATTCATGGGTCGCAAAGAGTTGGACACGAGTGAGCGACTGAACTGAACTGAACATATCACAGTTCCCTGTATTTGTGCAGTTATTTCTGGCTATTCTACTCTATTCCATTTTTCTATCCCTGTTCATATACCATACCATCTCACTTTGTTGCTGTTCAATTTTTCAGTCATGTTCAACTCTTTGCGACCCCATGGACTGCAGCATGCCAGACTTTCCTGTCCTTCATCATCTCCTGGAACCTGCTCAAACTCATGTCCATTGAGTGGTGATGCCATACAACCATCTCATCCTCTGCTGCCCTCTTTTCCACCTGCCTTCAGTCTTTCCCAGCATTGGGGTCTTTTCTAATGAATCGGCTCTTTGCATCAGGTGGTCAAAGTATTGGAGCTTCAGTATCAGTGTTGGTAATAAATATTCAGGATTGATTTCCTTAGGATGGAGTGGTTTGATCTCCTTTCAGTCCAAGGGATTCTCAAGACTACAGTTCAAAAGCATCAATTCTTCAGTGCTCAGCCTTCTTTATGGTCCAACTCTCACATCCATATATGACTACTGGAAAAATCATAGCTTTGAATATGTGGACCTTTGTTGGCAAAGTGATGTCTCTGTTTTTTAACATGCTGTCTAGGTTTGTCATAGCTTTTCTTCCAAAGAGCAAGTGTCTTTTAATTTCATGTTTGCAGTCACCATCTGCAGTGATTCTGGAGCCCAAGAAAATAATGTCTGTTACTGTTTCCATTTTCTCCCCATCCATTTGCCATGAAGTGATTGGGACTGGATGCCATGGTCTTAGTTTTTTGAATGTTGAGTTTTAACCCAGCTTTTTCACTTTCCTCTTTCACTTTCATCAAGAGGCTCTTTAGTTCCTCTTCGCTTTTTGCCATAAGGGTGGTGTCATCTGCATATCTGAGGTTATTGATATTTCTCCCAGCAATCTTGACTCAAGCTTGTGTTTCATCCAGCCAGGCATTTCACATGATGTACTCTGCATATAAGTTAAATAAGCAGGGTGACAATGTACATCCTTGACGTACTCCTTTCCCAATTTGGAACCAGTCTGTTGTTCCATGTCCAGTTCTAACTGTTGCTTCTTGGCCTGCATACAGATTTCTCAGAAGACAGGTAAGGTGGTCTGGTATTGACATCTCTACGAATTTTCCAGTTTGTTGTGATCACACAAAGACTTTAGCATAGTCAATGAAGCAGAAGTAAATGGTTTTCTGGAATTCTCTTGCTTTTTTGATGATCCAAAGGATTTGACAATTTGATCTTTTCGTCGTCTGCATTTTCTAAATCCAGATTGAACATCTGGAAGTTATTGGTTCATGTACTGTTGAAGCCTAGCTTGGAGAATTTTGATCATTTCTTTGCTAGCCTATAAGATGAGAGCAACTGTGCAGTAGTTTGAACATTCTTTGGCATTGCCCTTCTTCGGGATTGGAATGAAAACTGACCTTTTCCAGTCCTGTGACCACTGCTGAGTTTTCCAAATTTGCTGGCATATTGAGTGCAGCACTTTCACAGCATCATCTTTAAAGACTTGAAATAACTCAGCTGGAATTCCATCACCTCCACTAGTTTTGTTCCTAGTGATGCTTCCCAAGACCCACTTAACTCCACACTCCAGGATGTCTGACTCTAGGTGAGTGACCACACCATCATGGTTATCCAGGTCATTAAGACCTTTTTTGTATAGTTCTTCTGTGTATTCTTGCCACCTCTTCTTAATATCTTCTGCTTCTATTAAGTCCATACCATTTCTGTCCTTTATTTTGCCCATCTTTGCATGAAATGTTTCCTTGGAATCTCTAATTTTCTTGAAGAGATCTCTAATTTTTCCCAATTCTATTGCTTTCCTTTGTTTCTTTGCATTGTTCACTTAGGAAGGCTTTCTTATCTTTCCTTGCTATTCTTTAGAACTCTGCATTCCAAAGATGGATATATCTGTCTTCTCTTCTTTTCTTAGCTATTTGAAGGCCTCCTCAGACAACCATTTTGCCTTTTTGCATTTCCTTTTCTTGGGGATGGTTTTGATCACTGCCTTCTGTACAGTGGTACAAACCTCTGTCCACAGATCTTCAAGCACTCTGTCTATGTGATCTAATCCCTTAAAACTATTTTTCACTTCCACTGTATAACTGTAAGGGATTTGATTTAGGTCATACCTGAATGGCCTAGTGGTTTTCCCTACTTTCTTCAATTTAAGTCTGAATTTGCCAATGAGAAATTCATGATCTGAGCCACACTTAGCTCCTGGTCCTGTTTTTGGTGACTGTATAGAGTTTCTCCATCTTCAGTTCCAAAGAATATAATCAATCTGATTTTGGTATTGCCCATCTCACTTACTATAGCTTTATATTAGTTTTTGATAGGAAAAACCCTCCTTACTTCCTCAGAAGTGTTTTGACATTTTCACTCTTCTCTATAAACTATAAAACCAGCTTGTCAGGTTCCACCAAGATATAAATAAGTATTGAGATTTTAACTACAGTTGCATTGTATCTACAAATCAACATGAAGAAAGTTGACATCTTTTCAGTATTAAATGTAGCAAGCCATGAACATGAGATATTTCTCCGTTTATTTAGATTTTCTCTCCTGTCTTTCCTAAAGAAAGTATTCTAATTTTCTATGGTCCAAACTTACACATCTCTTTTCAGATTTATTCCCAGCTACTTTATACTTTCTATTGCTAGTGTGAGTCTTGCTTTTTTAAAAAAAAAAAAAAAAGAAAATTATTTATTTGGCTGTGTTGTGTCTTAATTGCAGTGCAAGGGTCCAGTTGCTCTGCAGCATGTGGGATGTCAATTCCTTTACCAGGGATCAAGCCCGTATCCCCTGCATTGCAAGGCAGATTCCGAACCACTGGACCACCAGGGAAATGCCCCAGTGTGAGTCTTTTTAAAACTAATTTTTCCATTTGTTTGTTCACGTATCTAGAAACACAGTTGACTTTGGCACATGGGTCATACATCCAGCCACAGTGAGCAACTCTCTTATTATTTTAAATAATTTCTTGGCAGAATTTTTGTTGTCTAAGTAAACAATTATATCATGTGGAAAGGACAGTTTTGTTTTCTCTTTTCTAATTCCCCAGTGCAATGCAGACTAGAAGTGGTGATTGTAACATGTTTACCCTTGTTTTGAGATTATACAGGGAATGATTCTAATGTTTCCATATTTTAAATGATTGCGGCTTGGGGGGTTGGAGTTTTGTTTTTTTCTTTTTTATAGTCACCGAAATCTGCTTATGGCCATTCTCTTCTATGCCTACTTTTCCTTGATCTTTTTTCATGAACGAGTATGGAATTTTGTTCTCTTAACACGTAAAAATCAAATGGCTTCTCTGCTTTCTCTATATTTACTATTTGTCCTTTTCTTTCATATTTTCTACCTCTTTGTCTCTCTGTGTTACATCCCGTGTCATTTCTTCAGAACCACCTTTCAGTTCATTAACTTTCTAATTCGATATTTAGTCTATGTCTTTTTAATTTCACCAAATCATTTTTCCTTTCTGTAAGTTATATTTTATTTTTTCCAAATCCAGTTGGTCATTTTAATATTTGCTTACAACTCACTATTCCAGGGATGGCATTTTTTTTTTTCTGGAAGCACTTCATAGCTTGGCATTCTTTATTATGTATTTGATCTTTCCAACACCTAAAACCTTCAGAGTCTATAATTATTCTTACACTTACTTTAAAAAATGTCTAGGTAGAAAAAAATAATCATGCTAGATACTTCAAACGGGGAGTTTAATACAAGCAATTTGTAATACAAGTAGGTTGGGCTTGGAAGATTGAAAAGGAAAGGTGGTGTTACCTAGAGATTAATCACTGTCCTGAGTCACTCTTTCTCCTAAGGTTAGTGGAACAAAGGGTGAAGCGGTGGCAGACCCCCATGATGCTACCTATACCAGCCGTACCAGCACTCACCCTTCCACTCCTCCATAGGAAGCCCACAGCCTGCACGCCTACAGACGAACCAAGAGCCTGGAGTCCACAGTGCATTTGAAACAAAGCAATTTGCTGCTGACCCTTCAGGTGAAGGTTCCCTTCCTCAGATCCAACTGTGCTGTGGCTGCGACCTGCAGGTGTCTGCTGTTGCCAGCATCTAGATAAAAAGAGAAAAGTAGTCCCTCCCCTCCTACCTCTGTAGAACCTAGCCAGAACCAGTTGACAAGGACATTTTGGAAATATAGTTTTCAGACTGACAGCCTCTCGCAGTGCAGAGGAGTGTGAAAATGTTCCAGAATGCTAACAGATTAAACCGAATATTGTTTTCTTGTATGATCTGTGATTATGAATTAAGCTATGATTGGATTAATCACTAGAAAACCTCTGGGCCTACATTAGGATGTTGTTGTTAGTTGCCAACTAACTGGGTGCCAAGTTGTGTCTGACTCTTTTGAGATCCCATGGACTGTAGCCTGCCAGCCTCCTCTGTCCACAGGATTTCTCAGGCAAGAACACTGGAGTAGGTTGCCATTTGCTGTTTCCTCTTCCAGGGGATCTTTCCAACCCATGGATCAAACATGAGTTCCTGCATTGGCAGGTAGACTCTTTACCACTGAGCCACCTTGGAAGCCTCTACATTAGGATGCTTTCCTTCAAAGATGACCCCTTGTAACAGACAACTCAGATATAGTTATCGGTTTTGAGAGCAGTCTTCCTGGAGTGTGTACATGGAAACTAAATTGCACAAATCCAGAGGGTAACATATACACAGAATGCAACGTACATGATGCCCCTTGGAGGTCTTTATCCTGGTGACTCTATTGCTTCTCACTCTCCTGATTCCATTTTTTTTTTTTTTTTAATATCCAGTCTGTTTGGAGGGAGTGAGCAATGTTTCCCTAGGAGCCTGGCGATACATTCACAATGTTTTGTTTAGCAGAAACTATTTAGTCTACCTTATGGTCCAAGCTGGAAGTCTCCATGTAGTACTTCTATAAAAACAATGAAGTGTTTCCCCCTCCTCCCCACAAGAAAGGAGGAAAATGTTAAGGCCAGCACAGAGTTGGGAATTCTGTTAGCTACCTTTCAATGGAATGTGAGCTATCAGCAAGACAGGGCTTCAAGAACTTATACTGTTCTAGGGGATGAGGCAACACCTGAACCAGTTGGGTACCAAACTCTTTAGGTTATAGGATCCTGAATCTCCAAAGGTGCACAGAGTTATGAGCTGAAGACTATGTTTCTCAGCACTAATTCTTTAAATATATATATATATATTAATTTTTACAATGTTGTGTTGGTTTCTGCCATACAACAACACAAGTATCTACCATATGACCCAGCAACCCTACTTCTGGGCATATACCCTGAAAAAACCATAATAGAAAAAGACACGCATACCCCAATGTTCATTGCAGCACTGTTTACAATAGCCAGGACATGGAAGCAACCTAGATGTCCATCGGCAGAGGAATGGATAAAGAAGATATGGTACTATATACAATGAAATATTATTCAGCCATAAAAGAGAATGAATTTGAAACAATTCTAGTGAAGTGGATGAACCTAGAGCCTGTCATACAGAGTGAAGTTAGTCAGCATTAATTCTTTATTAGAGGCCATAATACTATGCTGCAGCCTACAATGAAATTGTTAAACTATAAATGTCAAGTGAGACTAGCACAGTGACCTTGAATGTAGATTTAATTCTTCAGAATTAACTAATTTAAGGTCACACCTGTAAGGAGTACCTGAGAGAAGCAGCAGTAAATGGAAAAATAGTCTGGTTGCTACTCAGTAAGCCCAGAGAGGCTCAAAGATGCTGAACAGGGCGGACAACCTCTTGTGAGCAGGTCAGATACACTGCTTATTGTCAATTAGTGATAAAAACACCAGCAGGTCCATCATTACTACTCAAGATTTGTAAAAGTTCCAAGAAAACTTAAAATTTTTAACATTAATGTTCTAAATGCCGTATAGTGAGGTTTCTTCTGTGCAAGACTGTGTCCAGTGCTGGTTCTCCACATGTTGCCCTGTCTTTATTGTGTCTCCATATTATCTTTTTGTGCTTCTTTTTTTTTTTAACCTTTCTTGATCACATCAAATGTGGGATGCTGTCTCTCCATTCTGCTTTGTCTATCTCATTTTCTTTTCCTCTCTGTTCTTCCCTAATCTATCTCTAATTTTACAGTCAAGAATCTGGAACAGACACATTTTTTGTAATGCATATATGCATTTGCTAAAAGATATTAAGTCCTAAATTTAAAACAGATGAATAGATCATTTCATATTTCCTTACTTAAATGAAACAAGATCATTTTACACTTAGGGGCCACACCTGATTTTTCTCCTAATAACAGAAGAGGAAAAAAGACTTCTCTCTCCTGACTTGGAAACACACCTAACTTGGGAACCTCATTAGAAATGGTATAAATAAGTTCCATAAGCTGAAGTGGAAAAATGAATCAAAAATTCATTCTTGATCCACTCTCTCTGCCCCAATTTTTAATCTGGATTTAATTCAGCCCTGTCCTCCCATTCTGGTATTTAACTCAGTTAGGCATTAGGCTGAGAAGGGGAGGAGGGAGCAGAGACTTCACAGCTGTAATTCCAGACACCTCACATAACCTATTAAACACACAGCTATATTGAGAGAAGGGTATTGGAAGGGAACAGCTACAGTTCCTAAAAAAGATCAGATCTATGAATTTAGTAAGAACCTCAGGCCCAGCAATGGACTCTCAACCAAATCTGTGCTGGTGGATGGTTTGAAAACAGAAGAAAGCTACAGAGAAAGCCCTTTCAGTAGACCGACAATTACTGTCTCACTTCCCACTCTCACCTCCATCTGTCCTCAAGGTATGGACAGCACTCTCCAGCGAATGGCAATTTCATTCTTAATTCTAGGGTTCCTTTTGAGGCTCCTACAACTTGAGTTCCTGATTAGAATGAAAGAATCTCAGAATTCTTGGAAACCACATGCTCCAATTCTCTCCTGTTGTAACTTAAAAATAGTGATGATGTAAGGACTCATTCAAAGCCAGTGAAACAGTTAGTGGCAGGCCCAAGAAGAGAACCTCACTCTTATTCTAGGTGCTATTAATATTGCACACTTTATGATGCTTTGTGGAGATTAGATATACACAGGAATATAAGACTTTCATTAAGAGTCACACTGGAAAACAACATAAATCTTTTGGGGAAAGTAGTTGGAAATCACTGACTGCACTTCCATCAGTCAGTAAGTTAGTTACCTGGAAACCAGAGTCAAATTAAAGCATGGGTTATCTGGGCAAACGCCAGAGGCATCAGTCTTAACAGATTCTGGACAGAGGAGCCTGGCAGGCTACTTATTCCCACAGCACAAGGCCTCTGGGGGATGGGGACCTCCAGGGAAGCCATCAGCCTCTGAAACTGGAGCTGTAAAGCTTCTTTCTGGTAGTTCAGAAAGCAAGGCCAGAACACGTATCACTAGCCCAAGGATGAATAAATATAACTGTAAAATATCATGGGTTTGAGGTCAAGCATCTAATACCTCCTGCCCTGCCCCCACTCCCAAAATAAAAGATGTTCAATAAACAAACACATTGGCAGAAAAGACAAGCCGATAAAAGAACCAGAAGGATGAACAAAAAAACCCTGGATGATTTTCAATCCTCCCACCTTGGTCCCTTCTCAACTGGTAAATTTGAGACATGTGTGCTGCTCAGCCGCATTGGATTCTTTGCGACCCCCATGGGCTGTAGCCTGCCAGGTTCCTCTGTCCATGGGATTTTCCAGGCAAGAATACTGAAGTGGGTTGCCATTTCCTTGTCCAAGGGATCTTTCCAACCCAGGGATTGAACCTGCCCCTACTGCATTGACAGGCGGGTTCTTTAGCACTGAGACACCTGGGGAGCCTAAGGACTCATCAGTTGTCCTACTCCCACCTCATAGCACCGAAATAATCCAGTTGCCCAATCACACAGCGCCCACCAGGGGTGTTGAGGATACGGGTGGTGTTTCCTTCTTAGTCCTCACGATCCATTATTACTGCCCTTCCAAGTCCAGGGTTACAGGCGGTGGGAATTAGGTCACCTCAAGAACCTCCGCTCTCAAGGCTGGGGAGGCTAGGTCTCTCTTCGCCGCCCCTACCCAGTCCTAGAACAGGAATTTTCAATTCGATGAGAGAACCGAATAAGCAAACCCCGCGATTCGTTCGGCTTGAGGCAAGTCCGGCGAGCGCTGCAATGGCGAAGCGGCCAGCAGGGGGACTTCGCGGAGGGCGGGAGGGGCCAGAAGGCGTGGTGGGCCCCGCAGGCGTGATCGCACGTGTGCCCGGCGCGCGGGCCGGGCCGGCGTGTTGGGCGTGTCCCCGCCCCGCGCGGATCCCTCTCCGGCGCGTGCTGAGCGCCGTGACCCCGCTGGCGTGGCGGGGACCCTCGGCTCGGTGGTCCAGGCGTGGGCCCGGGCGGCGGCGCGGGCGCGGCCGGTGCTCCTGCAGAGGGAGCTGTGCGCCCGGCCTGGCGCACGCACGGCGCCGCCCGCTCCCTCTTGCCGCCGCCGCCGCCGCTGGGCCCGCCCGCCGGGGAGGGGCTCCGGGCCTCGCCGACAGCTGCTTCCTGCTTCCCGCACGTCCTCGCCGCCGCGCAGCCGGTCCGGTCCTGAGTCCCGGCCGAGAGTCCCGGTCGAGAGCAGCCCGTCGCCGCCGTCGCCTTCCCGGCACCCGCCTCGCCCCGCGGCCCGCTCGCGTCCGCCCCAGAGCCCACGCCGCCCCTGCGCGTCCCCGGCCATGCTGTCCTTCCAGTACCCCGACGTGTACCGCGACGAGACCGCTGTGAGTACCCAGCTGCGCCTGGCCCACTACCCGCCGCCTGCGGCCCCTCACCCCCTGCGGCCCCTCACCCCCTGCTCTCCCCTCCCCCTCGGCCTTTGTTTGCGAGACCCGGCTGGGGGCGCCCGGCTCCTCCCGAGGCGCGGGGGCCCTGGTGGCCGTCACCCTCCGCCCGCTGGCGGCGGAGCCGGTGGTTAGCTGCCGCTAGACCACTTCCCAAGATCATCGGGGTCAAGGGCGAACACTCAGGTGGGCATGGGCGTCTTAAGAGAGTGGGAAGACAGAACGTGTCACTGCATTTTTGCTTGGAGGAGGCTCTTAAATATGGAGGTAGGAGAAAGTGTGCATGTGTGTAGATGATGTCCAATTATAAGACAAAAGCAAACTTTTTCAACTCACAAATTAAAAATACTTAGAGTTGAAGTTCATTCATTCGATTTTTAAAACGTGTGTGGAGCGCTTCCCGCTGCCGGGTGCTGGCCGCGGGCGCTGGGGATTCAGGGCGGAGATAGAGTCCGTGGAAGGTGAGGCAGGGCCCCGTGGTGTGACAGTGCTGATCCGCGTCTTCCTAAACCAGAGCAGAGTCGGGGGGGATGGTGCAGAGGAGGCCTTAGAAGAGTACAGGGTGGCCTTTTGCAGAATGAAGTTTTGCCTAGTGCAGGGCTTAGGCACCATTTCCCTCAGTTTGTAGATAACCTCAGAGTCACTGTGGAGATCCCGTGGGTGGAATTCTGGGCAGACACCTTTTTTTTTGCGTGTAAAAATTAGTTTGGCATCTTAAGAACTGGAGTAAATCCAAATGTTGTGGGCATAATTCTCGTAGGAATAGCCAAATTCCTCAGATGACTTAAAATAGAGTTGGAATAAAAAGATTTTTGTATAATACAGTTCTAGTTTTTTTTCTGCTTGCTTTGACCTGATTTGTGCCTGAAGTCTGTACTTTAAACCACTTCTCATCTTAGGGTAAAGGGTTCTGGGGCTTTAGAGCGAAGGATGTAAGGGTTGTTTTAAATTAAGGCTTCCAAGTGGTACTAATGCATTCATGGTTTCTTTGACCTGTGGCCATCTGGTAACCATGTTTTCTCGTCTGTTCAGCTGCTTGCTTGTTAAATTTACTCGCCCAAGAAGCCCTTGGTTCAAGAGTTGTTTCCTTTGTGCAACAGGAGTAACGTGATCGAGCAGGAATGGAAAGGGGACAGACCAAGTAAGAAGACCTGAGTGCTAGTTGTGGCTTTGTCACTCCCTCCCTGGACGCCCTTTGGCAGATCCCTTGCCTGTTACAGGCCTTCTCTTCTCTGAATGAACTATTAGGGCTGGCTTGGCTAACAGCAGCGCTTACTTGCTTCTGTAGTAAGAGTATCAATCAGTCCTTCAATCAGGTGATGCCCTGGCCCTGCAGTATGCCAGACATGAGTAGTGGGAAGGCATAAATATCTTGGTTTGGTTTTTGAGGATCTTTGAGTTTTCAGGAGAGATAAAATTATAACATTTGATAAGTACTGTTTTAGATTTGTTTTATTTAAATGGGGGAGGAGTGCTTCTTCCTTAACTTTTCACTTTGGGGGTTACCAAAATGCTGCAGTTCACCTAATCTGTGTTTAACAGTTCTTGAAAGGGTTAAGTGAGGATTTTATGAAGGTGTCAGAAAGATTATGAACAATTAACTTAAAAGAGTATACCGTGGATTGTAATACTCTCCAGTTCTTTTGCATCACAGGAGTCGTGATCAGCCTCAAGGCTGAGGAAATGTAGCGCTTGGTCCATCCTGATTACTAACGCAGGCTTGACTTATGCATTTACTCAAATTGTAGCCTTGATTTCTAGGATGGGTTTATTTCTCTCCAGCAGGTGCTAGCCATTGCTGTAGCTCTCTGTCTCTCTCCCTTGAGCGTCTTCCAGCCATGCACTGAACAGTCTCCTGCTGAACTGTGGGGTTGGAGCTTGCGATCCCATTGGATGGATTTCTGCATTAGCTAGCAGAGTTTTGGAAACCATGCTGTTCCAGTGATACTGTGGCCCATCCCCCGGGAGTGTTGCCCTCAGGGAATTCAGGCCTGCAGTGGCAGGGTGTGCAGTGTGAGTGGAAAACGCGGAGGAGAATGACATTAATTTGCTTCAGGAGGTGGAGACAGTATGAGAACTGAGGCTGGAGCTTGGTCAGTTGGTTAAGGTTGAAAGGACATTCCTGGTCATGTGACTTAAAGTCATAGTTATGTAGGGCTGGACAGTCATGGAATTGCGTTTGTTTTGGGATGGCAGGAAGGCCATTGTGACCAGAACATCTGGGGTGTAAGCTTGGATGGCAGCTGGAAAGGGAAGATGAAATGGGGCCAGGTTTGATGGGCTCTGCCTGCTGTGTGTACAAATATGCACTTAGTCCCAGAGGCAGCAGGCAAACTATTGACCAATACAAGTGAAATATTAATAGTGATAGTGTCTTATCAGAACTCTCTTTTTAAAGCCTCTTTGGAAATATGGAAAGGTTTGTGAACTTAAATCAGATGGGAGAATCAGGTACTATATAGCTTGAGTTCAGGGGATGTGGTCTATGAGATCGCCCTATTTGTAGGATATGCTGTTATGAAAGAAAAATGTAGGGGCCAGGTGGATGGGGGGAGGGGACATGGCTCCTGGGATTGTCCTGGAGGGAATCTGTTTCTTGTCCTGGTTAGAAATGTCTGCTCAGTAACTGACTTCAGTCTGCTTTAGATTATAAGGCAGGTACTGGGAAGTTGGGGCTGCTTGCTCAGAGGTGAGTACCATCAGTAGGCAGTCCAGTAGGGTACCCTGGGTTCCAAGGAAAGGTCCAGCTGTGCACCTGCCAATTCACAACTGGTCTGCTTTAGCAAAAGGTCAAGTCCTCAGGCTTTGGGGTCTGCTCAAGGTGAGATCACTGTTCTACCTCCTGCTTGTTAACCATCTGCCCCTTGTCAGCTGCTTTAACTATGTCCAGCTTCAGTTTCCTCATCTGGAAAAATGAGTTGGTAGGAGCCTTACAGTGAGGACCAGATCAGATAAATGTGACTATGGCACAGCGTTTAGCTCACAGCAGATCTACAGTCTTCACCCTTCCAGTCTCTGTGAACTGCATTCTGCAGCTATAAAATAGGAATATAATCAGCTCTCTTACAAAGGTGCTTTAAAACATCAGGCACAACAGTATGGATATTCAGCAGACGTTCATTGCTTTGGGTCTAGCCTGTGGCAGCACTTTCACTTAGCCATAAAACTAAGATTTGCTGTTAATCTTTCCCCCTCTATGAAAAGTTAAGTTTCTGGATATGTCTGAGTTTTAGTAGCATCAGCAAATTTGGAAAACTCAGCAGTGGCCACAGGACTGGAAAAGGTCAGTTTTCATTCCAATCCCAAAGAAAGGCAATGCCAAAGAATGCTCAAACTACCGCACAATTGCACTCATCTCACACTCTAGTAAAGTAATGCTCAAAATTCTTCAAGCCAGGCTTCAACAGTACATGAACCATGAACTTCCAGATGTTCAAGCTGGATTTAGAAAAGGGAGGGAAACCAGAGATCAAATTGCCAACATCTGGATCATCAAAAAAGCAAGAGAGTTCCAGAAAAATATCTACTTCCGCTTTATTGACTACGCCGAAGACTTTGACTGTGTGGACCACAACAAACTCTGGAAAATTCTGAAAGAGATGGGAATACCAGACCACCTGACCTGCCTCTTGAGAAACCTGTATGCAGGTCAGGAAGTAACAGTTACAACTGGACTTGGAATAACAGACTGGTTCCAAATAGGGAAACGAAAGGTGACAAGGCTGTATATTGTCACCCTGCTTATTTAACTTCTATGCAGAGTACATCATGAGAAATGCTAGGGTGGATGAAGCACAAGCTGGAATCAAGATTATTGGGAGAAATATCAATAACCTCAGATATGCAGATGACACCACCCTTATGGCAGAAAGTGAAGAGGAACTAAAAGCCTGTTGCTGAAAGTGAAAGAGGACAGTGAAAATGTTGGCTTAAAACTCAGCATTCAGAAAACTAAGATCATGGCATCTGGTTCCATCACTTCATGGCAAATAGATGGGAAAACAGTAAAAACAGTGACAGACTATTTTTGGGGGGCTCCAAAATCACTGCACATGGTGACTGCAGCCATGAAATTAAAAGACGCTTGCTCCTTGGAAGGAAAGTTATGACCAACCTAGACAGCACGTTAAAAAGCAGAGATATTACACTGCCAACAACAGTACGTTTAGTCAAAGCTATGGTTTTTCCAGTGGTTATGTATGGATGTAAGAGTTGGACTATAAAGAAAGCTTAGTGCTGAAGAATTGATGAATATTCTTGAGAGTCCCTTGGACTGCAGGGAGATCCAGCCATTCAAACCTGAAGGAAATCAGTCCTGAATATTCATTGGAAGGACTGATGCTGGAGCCGAAACTCCAGTACTTTGGCCACCTGATGGGAAGAACTGACTCATCTGAAAAAAACCCTGATGCTGCTGGGGAAGATTGAAGGCAGGAGGAGAAGGGGATGACAGAGGATGAGATGGTTGGATGGCATCACCAACTCAATGGACATGAGTTTGAGTAAACTCAGGGAGTTGGCGATGGACAGGGAGGCCTGGCATGCTGCAGTCCATGGGGTTGCAAAGAGTCAGACATGACTGAGCGACTGAACTGAACTGAATTGAGGAACATTTTTAAAGTGTCTGGTCCATCCCTTCCAAGGAATATTTGGGGGAGAGCTGTTTGCAGATTGTTTTGAGTCTCAGCTCTGATTCTGAACTCTGTGTGGCCCTGGGCATGTTGCCATCTTGTGCTTGACATTGCTCCTAAAAATACTGGGTTGGAAGATCTTGCACAACTTTACATTTTTTGGATTCCTATTGTCAGAGAAAAGATGGTTGTTATTGTAAGCATGTTTTGCAGCCATTTCAAGGTGTGTACAGAGAAGGCAATGGCACCCCACTCCAGTACTCTTGCCTGGAAAATCCCATGGTTGGAGGAGCCTGGTAGGCTGCAGTCCATGGGATCTCTAAGAGTCGGACACGACTGGGCAACTTCACCTTCACTTTTCACTTCCCTGCATTGGAGAAGGAAATGGCAAGCCACTCCAGTGTTCTTGCCTGGAGAATCCCACAGATGGGGGAGCCTGGTGGGCTGCCATCTTTGGGGTCGCACAGAGTCGGACACGACTGAAGTGACTTAGCAGCAGTAGCAGCAAGGTGTGTAAAATGTAAGAGACTTGCAGATGAGAAAACAGGGCCGAAAACCTTTTCTTCAGTGGTGATAATCAGCTAAAATTTAGAGAGATTTTGGGTAAGGATTGAAAATTGGTAATTTTAGGAAGACTCATCGGGAAGGCTTTCAACTGGTTTTATGTGCCTTGCACTTTTTGGTCATTATATGCTGAGCAGTTCTTATGTTCCAGCTCAGTTGCCTGTCTTTCCAGGTGGGCATGTCTCCAGGTACTCTCTCCCCAGCACCAGATGAGGACAGATGCTGACCCCTTGCAGAAAGCCAGGGGTCTGAGGCTTGGGAGAGTCTCAGTTGACCAACAGCCACAGTAGAATTTTGATAAACAGTAGAAACAGCAGGTTTTGCCTTTTCCAGGAGCATGTTTGCCTTCCTTAGGGAATAGCCCTTACCTTCTGGTATTACAGAACAAAACCAAGGAGACAGGTGCAGAATATCTGAGACACTGGTTGTCTTCCAGATAATTGCACACAGGAAGCCTCAAATGGAATGTTGTTCAGTTGTTGGGAGAGACTTGATTGGAAAGATGTTGTCCGTGTGGTTTCATTTGATTAGGTTAATCACATTACTGTGTTATTGGGGTATTTATCTGTCGGTCGTTTCTTTAGGCATAATCACCTGGGGAGTGGTGACTTCCAGTTCGTCTTCCAGACTCAGTCAGTCCCTGAGACCAGGCCCACCCAGAAATTTGGTTTTCCAAAAGTTCCCACGAGGGGGCTTCCGAAGACGTCCCCTCAGCCAGGCTCTCCTGGCACTCAGCAGTTTTATCTCTTCAAATATCAGGGTAGTCTGAACACGTGATACCTTTGTGCCTCCTTTCTTACACAGTGAAAGAAAGCATTTCATAACAATACATTGAACAGACTAGAAGCTTCAGTTGTAGAAATGTTCTTTCATTGCATGAAAGTCAGCTTTCTCTGACGTCACTGAGCATCATTACACATTAGTTAACTTGCTTTTCGGTAGTTTAGATTAAAGCCAAAACTGATCATCCTGTACACTGTTGGGAGATCTCCTAAGCGTCTGTAAGCTAAGCAAGAACAGGGCAGTGCACCGTGCGTGATGGCTCCTTCCCAAGCGGGCCCTTCCGGTGTCCCCTCTGCGTTGTGTCACTCAGCGCTTGGCCACCAACATGTTTTCAAGTTTCTTTAACACAGTGGCAGCCTTTTGTTTTGTGTTGTACAGACAGAGCTGTTCCCATTCTGACCTTTCATCTCTCTTCCCGCTCCAGCTAAAATGTTCTTTTCATTAAGGGTGGTTTGACACCTTTGAGAACCTGCCAACTTCAGTTCATGTAGCAATTTGGGCAGACACGTTGCCAGTGAGCCAGTTGGGCTATTTGACTGCCCCTTTACTATCTCCATCACATTTGAAAAGTAGTGATGTAGTTGGGGTTAGACACGAGTTATCTAATACCACATTTTGTCTTTTGCAGGTACAGGATTATCACGGGCATAAAATCTGTGACCCTTACGCTTGGCTTGAAGACCCAGACAGCGAGCAGACGAAGGTAAATGAGGACTTATGATGAAGGAGAAGGTGGTCTTCATAGCTCAGACCAAACTAAACATCAGTAACCATGGCTTTTCCCTCCTGGTATTATCCTTTGCTGTCTGCAGTGGGATGATGAATAGACGTGTTATACTACCACTCTCTGAAATGATTCACGAGAAAAAGTGAAAGTGTTTGTAGTCCCATAGAAGATCACATAGCTGTTTTGAATCGTACTTATGGACTATAGGGACACTGATGAACCAACTGTTCAAAATGAAAGTATTTGAAAAAAGGAAAACAAATTTTTACCAAAGAAAAATAAAAACCTAGAGAATAACTATGTGAAAAAAAAATTGCCTAATACATTTTTTTCCCAAAGGAAAGAAAATATATTGAGGAAGTTGTACCAAGTCTTGAAAACTGAATGCTGGTCTTAGATTACTTACTGATTTTAATGCAACAACAATACAACAACTAAATTATAAGTAAACTGAATTCTCAGTATCTTTTTATATTTTATAAGGGGATGAAGGGGAGAATTTTCTACTCTGTCTAAAAATATGAAATTTTCCTATTCTTTTGGAGAACCATGTAGTATTTTGAGGTGAAGTCTCATTTTGTTAATGAAGCTTACCCCTAAGTGCGATGTCCAGTGGATACTATTTTCCTTCTTGGAGTGCCCAAGACTTGTCATTTGAGGTTCATTATTTACATTTGCTGTATGTGGTTAAGTTTGCTTGGATGAGGGAATAGTGTTTCTCCAATCCACTCCAAGTTCTTTGACTTTTTTATTTATAGCCATATTAACTTGGTTTATAAAAAAATATGTATACAATTTCTAATATCCTCAGCACTCCAGAAGTTTATTTGAGCTTCTTTAGAATCCCAGAGTACATTTCCCATTAAAAAAAAAAAAAAGAAAAAGAAAAAAGTTAATGCCTGCTGAGTGGTTTTCTAGGCCAGCTTCTAAAAGCCTATGTCTTAGCTGTTCTTGTATCTCGTGGTCCCTCGCCACTGTATATATCAGTGTTCTCTAGAGAACTGAACTCAGATTTCCAAGACAATTCAGATTTTCCAAGAAGGCGTTCCCTCCTGATGTGGACCTGGCTAGTGGGATTGGGGTGCTTTCCTTGCCCACGCACACCCCCACTCCCTGTCCCGTACTCCCGCAACTCTTTCACACTCCCTGGGCAGTGGGTTGCAGACTCCTCTGCCTTCATGTCCTTAGGGAAAAGCTTCACCAGGAATGGAGTGGAGTGAAGGGCTTAGCCAGGCACGATGTTACATGGAAGAGGAGACAGCAGGAGCAGAAAGAGGTTGCTCCTGCTGGAGTAAATCCCATGTCAACTTGTTTTTCTCCCTGCGTTCCCAAGGCACTAGCTTGCCTGCTTCTCTTTCTGCCACCCTTAGCTGTTCTTTATGGCAAGCATTTCTCTTCTCCTCTGCCCACTGCAGAAACTCTTAAAACTTCTTCCCTGTCCTTTGTCCTTCAAGTAAGCAAACCACCATTTTGAGGTTTTCTCATGGTTTTTATTTGTATCTGTACTCCTTCATTCTCAACCTTTCCCCATTCCTTTCAAGAAAGACAGAGGTCTCATGGGTGAGAATGATTGATGTTTGGATTTTTATTTTTCTTTGGTGAAGCAGTGAGTTTTAGAGGTTGGTGGGTAGCAAATGAAAAACAAATGGGTAAGTGGAGGAGCAGGCAGAGGCTGCGGCTCTGCAAGTGAGGCTAGGAGGAGCAGGGAGCAGGGGCAAGGCTGCGACCTCTCCTCAACCCTGCCACAGACAATCTTGGTCCTCCAACTTTGGACTGGGCTGAGGCGGATTGAGCCTGAAAACAGAGGGTCACAGGCAGCCACATAGCCTGTAGTGGATGGAGAGCCAGAGAGAAGCAGATGAACTTCCTGTGCATCTCTGGAAAACTGCCCCCAAGGACTGATTCTGTGTTGATTCCTTTGTCTAAGGAATTGGGTACAACCTGGATTTCTGCAGCCTTTGATGGGGATTGAGTGATTCAGCTATGTTAGAATGACCCAGATTTTGTTTACGTGTTAATGCATGCACATTTTGCTATGCCTTCCATATTTGATGATGTCTGGTCCTGTGGTTGACAAGCCACTTAACTAGTAGGTGAAACTTTGCTAATTAGTGATCTTCTAGTCAGCATTGGATAGACGCTAATGACATTGGTATATACACTGTTATTTTCATGGTATGTACTTAATTATAGATGTTAACTGTGTGCTGGGCACTTCAGGGGTAGCTTTGCATACCCTGTCTCATTCAGTTCTCAAATCCTGAAGTAGATCTTTTTCTTTTCCCCATTTCACAGATGAAGAAATTGAGTTTGAATGATTAAATAACGTGTCCAGGGTCACTCAGCTTATGAGTGGAATCGTGTGGTCCAGGTGGTTATCAACTTCACATTAAAGAAATGATTTAAAAAAATCAAAGACTCTGGGTGTAGTAGCTTTGAGAATGCACGCTGTAGGAGTGGAGTCATGTCTTTGCTCGCTATGGGATGTTATGGGTCCTCCTACAAGCACGTCAGGTGACCCTTCCGTGCCTGCTTCATGCTAACTTGTCCAGGCAGTGCTCCTCAGGTGTCAGGGCTGTACAGCTAGTGCCTGCCCCGCATCCTTCTCCTGAAGCAACCTCGTTATTGACAGCAGCTGGTTGTCATATGAGATCTGATGAGTGAAATTTTTGTCTCAGACTGAAAAGATAGGGTGTGTTTTTCTAATGAGCAGAAGAGCAGCAGGAACATTTTCTACTCAGAGTTAGAGGCATGTACCCAGAAGTGGGTGTATTAGCCATACCTCGGTGTAAAGAGGAAAATCTTCATGTAGCCTTTAAAACAAAAAAAAAAGCTGCTTGTTACATTTTCAATAAAAACCAGCCCGGAAGTGAGGAACATTGATAGCTCAAGATCTGAAATGCTATCAGTAAGTCTTTGATTTAATCTCATGTTTAATAGAGCTTATCCAATTCTGACAGTTCCTGGCATTTGAGGCTTTATCCTTTATTAAAGAAATATCAGCAGACTTGTAACTTGAAAATTCTCAAAGATGGTGGTGGTGGAGACTTGAATCTGGATGAGTCCTTTCAAGCTGCCAAAGCCCACATAACCCTATTTTATAGCAGATGTACCAGTCTGTAGAATATCCTGTGCAGCTCAGTTGTTTCTTTGAGATCAGTTCAACCTTAATTTAAAAACTTGGGAGAACTACTTTGCAAAGAGGAAACAGTAGACCAGCACTGCCTAATAGATATATAATGTAAGCCACATATATAATTCAAAATTTTCTAGTAGCCACATTAAAAAGTAAAAAGAAACAAATTAATTAAAGTACTTTAGTATATTCAAAGTACTAACATCTCAACATGTAATCAATATAAAATATTATTAAGGTAGCTGCATTCTTTTAGACTAAATTTTCAAAATCCAATGTATATTTTACACTTGCTGCTGCTGCTAAGTCACTTCAGTTGTGTCTGACTCTGTGCGACCCCATAGATGGCAGCCCACCAGGCTCCCCTGTCCCTGGGATTCTCCAAGCAAGAATACTGGAGTAGGTTGACATTTCCTTCTCCAATGCATGAAAATGAAAAGTGACAGTGAAGTCGCTCAGTCGTGTGCAACTCTTAGTGATGCCATGGACTGCAGCCTACCTGGCTCCTCTGTCCATGGGAGTTTCCAGGCAAGAGTACTGGATTGGGGTGCCATCGCCTTCTCCAATATTACACTTACAGCACATATCAATTCAGTTCAGTTCAGGCGCTCAGTAGTGTCCCACTCTTTGCAACCCCATGAATTGCAGCATGCCAGGCCTCCCTGTCCATCACCAACTCCCAGAGTTCACTCAGATCTCAAGTCCATTGAGTCAGTGATGCCATCCAGCCATCTCATCCTCTGTCGTCCCCTTTTCCTCCTGCCCCCAATCCCTCCCAGCATCAGAGTCTTTTCCAATGAGTCAGCTCTTCGCATGAGGTTGCCAAAGTACTGGAGTTTCAGCTTTAGCATCATTCCTTCCAAAGAACACCCAGGACTGATCTCCTTCAGAATGGACTGGCTGGACCTCCTTGCAGTCCAAGGGACTCTCAAGAGTCTTCTCCAACACCACACTTCAAAAGCATCAATTCTTCGGCGCTCAGCTTTCTTCACAGTCCAACTCTCACATCCATACATGACCACTGGAAAAACCATAGCCATGACTAGACGGACCTTTGTTGGCAAAGTAATATCTCTGCTTTTGAATATGCTATCTAGGTTGGTCATAACTTTCCTTCCAAGGAGTAATCTTTTAATTTCATGGCTGCAGTCATGGCTGCAGTCACCATCTGCAGTGATTTTGGAGCCCCCAAAAATAAAGTCTGACACTGTTTCCCCATCTATTTCCCATGAAGTGATGGGACCAGATGCCATGATCTTAGTTTTCTGAAGGTTGAGCTTTGAGTCAACTTTTTCTCTCTCCTCTTCAGAGCAGCCACATATTGAGCACTCAGTTACCACATGTGGCTAATGGCTGCCAGTATTGGACAGTGAAGATTTGGACCAACCTTTCAGGTGAACGTTGATGTGAAGACTATAAACAATGATAGCAGGTTAAAAATAAAAAAGCAGAATTTGCCACAGAAATTTAGTTTAATATTATTTTATCTGTAGATTAAGTAAACCTATATAACTAATCTAGGTAATGTTTTAAGAATTTTTTAAAAAATCTAAAACTAAAAATAGTAATGTAGGGATGGAGCCAAAGCAAAAACAATACCCAGTTGTGGATGTGACTGGTGATAGAAGCAAGATCCAATGCTGTAAAGAGCAATATTGCATAGGGACCTGGAATGTCGGGTCCGTGAATCAAGGCAAATTGGAAGTGGTCAAACAAGAGATGGCAAGGGTGAACGTCGACATTCTAGGAATCAGCGAAGTAAAATGGACTGGAATGGGTGAATTTAACTCAGATTATCGTTATATCTACTACTGCGGGCAGGAATCCCTCAGAAGAAATGGAGTAGCCATCATGGTCAACAAAAGAGTCCGAAATGCAGTACTTGGATGCAATCTCAAAAACGACAGAATGATCTCTGTTCGTCTCCAAGGCAAACCATTCAATATCACATTTATCCAAGTCTGTGGCCCAACCAGTAACACTGAAGAAGCTGAAGTTGAACAGTTTTATGAAGACCTACAAGACCTTTTAGAACTAACACCCCAAAAAGATGTCCTTTTCATTATAGGGGACTGGAATGCAAAAGTAGGCAGTCAAGAAACACCTGGAATAACAGGCAAATTTGGCCTTGGAATGCGGAATGAAGCAGGGCAATGACTCATAGAGTTTTGCCAAGAAAATGCACTGGTCATAACAAACACCATCTTCCAATAACACAAGAGAAGACTCTACACATGGACATCACCAGATGGTCAACACCAAAATCAGATTGATTATATTCTTTGCAGCCAAAGATGGAGAAACTCTATACAGTCAACAAAATCAAGACCAGTAGCTGACTGTGGCTCAGATCATGAATTCCTTATTACCAAATTCAGACTGAAATTGAAGAAAGTAGGGAAAACCGCTAGACCATTCAGGTATGACCTAAATCAAATCCCTTCTGATTATACAGTGGAAGTGAGAAATAGATTTAAGGGCCTAGATCTGATAGATAGAGTGCCTGATGAACTATGGACAGAGGTTCGTGACATTTACAGGAGACAGGGATCAAGACCATCCCCATGGAAAAGAAATGCAAAAAAGCAAAATGGCTGTCTGGGGAGGCCTTACAAATAGCTGTGAAAAGAGAGGCAAAAAGCAAAGGAGAAAAGGAAATATATAAGCATCTGAATGCAGAGTCCAAAGAATGGCAAGAAGAGATAAGAAAGCCTTCTTCAGCGATCAATGCAAAGAAATAGAGGAAAAGAACAGATTGGGAAAGACTAGAGATCTCTTCAAGAAAAATAGAGATACCAAGGGAACATTTCATGCAAAGATGGGCTTGATAAAGGACAGAAATGGTATGGACCTAACAGAAGCAGAAGATATTAAGAAGAGGTGGCAAGAATACATGGAAGAACTGTACAAAAAAGATCTTCACGACCCAGATAATCATGATGATGTGATCACTAAACTAGAGCCAGATATCTTGGAAAGTGAAGTCAAGTGGGCCTTAGAAAGCATCACTACAAACAAAGCTAGTGGAGGTGATGTAATTCCAGTTGAGCTGTTTCAAATCCTGACAGATGATGCTGTGAAAGTGCTACTACACTCAATATGTCAGCAAATTTGGAAAACTCAGCAGTGGCCACAGGACTGGAAAAGGTCAGTTTTCATTCCAATCCCAAAGAAAGGCAATACCAAAGAATGCTCAAACAACTGCACAACTGCACTCATCTCACGTGCCAGTAAAGTAATGCTCAAAATTCTTCAAGCCAGGCTTCAGCAATACGTGAACCGTGAACTCCCTCATGTTCAAGCTGGTTTTAGAAAAGGCAGAGGAGCCAGAGATCAAATTGCCAACATCCGCTGGATCATGGAAAAAGCAAGAGAGTTCCAGAAAAACATCTATTTCTGCTTTATTGACTATGCCAAAGCCTTTGACTGTGTGGATCACAATAAACTGTGGAAAATTCTGAAAGAGATGGGAATACCAGACCACCTAACCAGCCTCTTGAGAAATCTGTATGCAGATCAGGAAGCAACAGTTAGAGCGGGACATGGAACAAGAGACTGGTTCCAAACAGGAAAAGGAGTACGTCAAGGCTGTATATTGTCACCCTGCTTATTTAACTTATATGCAGAGTACATCATGAGAAACACTGGACTGGAAGAAACACAAGCTGGAATCAAGATTGCCGGGAGAAATATCAATCACCTCAGATATGCAGATGACACCACCCTTATGGCAGAAAGTGAAGAGGAGCTAAGCCTCTTGATGAAAGTGAAAGAGGAAAGCGAAAAAGTTGGCTTAAAGCTCAACATTCAGAAAACAAAGATCATGGTATCTGGTCCTATCACATCATGGGAAATAGATGGGGAAACAGTGGAAACAGTGTCAGACTTTATTTTGGGGGGCTCCAAAATCACTGCAGATGGTGACTGCAGCCATGAAATTAAAAGACGCTTAGTCCTTGGAAGAAAAGTTATGACCAACCTAGATAGCATATTCAAAAGCAGAGACACTATTTTGCCGACTAAAGTCCGTCTAGTCAAGGCTATGGTTTTCCCTGTGGTCATGTATGGATGTGAGAGTTGGACTGTGAAGAAGGCTGAGCGCTGAAGAATTGATGCTTTTGAACTGTGGTGTTGGAGAAGACTCGAGAGTCCCTTGGACTGCAAGGAGATCCAACCAGTCCGTTCTGAAGGAGATAAGCCCTGGGATTTCTTTGGAAGGAATGATCTAAAGCTGAAGCTCCAGTACTTTGGCCACCTGATGCGAAGAGTTGACTCATTGGAAAAGACTCTGATGCTGGGAAGGATTGGGGGCAGGAGGAAAAGGGGACGGCCGAGGATGAGATGGCTGGATGGCATCATGGACTCGATGGACATGAGTCTGAGTGAACTCCAGGAGATGGTGATGGACAAGGAGGCCTGGCGTGCTGCAATTCATGGAGTTGCAAAGAGTCGGACACGACTGAGCGACTGAACTGAACTGAACTGAAAAATAGTAATAGCTTTAATAGTAAGTATTCAAAGCAACCTGAACACTAGACTGGATTAAGTCTGTCACTGCTGTTTTCATATGTTTGCAAAACTTTGACCAGTGCATTATAACATGAACTAAAATTTGTAGAGGATAAAATAAAATTATCATTAATTATCGATTCTGTGATTATGCATCTAGAAAATGTAAGGGAAACAACTGAAAACAATGAATTGAATAAAGCCTGCATGTATGGAATAAATACAAAATCAATACCACTCATACATAACATCAATGATGAGAAATCAACCCACCCAATAGCATTAACAAAAAGTAAATACTTAAGGACAAAAGAGTTTTCAGGCCTCCTGGGAGAGTAATAGTGTCACTTCAGATAGAAAAGGGCCAGTTTCAAGTGTTATTTTTAATAGTGGAAAATTGAAAATCTCCGCATCCAACGGTGGTTTAGCAGTTAAGTTGAACCTGGCAGCTGTGCTTGACGCAGTAGTCCGTGCGTCTGTTACAGTGCTGGGCTGTGAGCTTTGCTTTGCTAAGTGGCAAGTCCTCCTGCAGCGCTCTTGGGGCTGACAACTTTATAGGCCTTTGTAGGGCTCAGAGACGGTGGTTTGTTGCTGTTTTTTGCTCACTGTTCTAGAAAAATCTGTAGGGAAATACAAACCTAACAAAAGATAAAGGGAAGACTCTGTGTTAAAAGCTCTTTAGACATCTGCTAACTGCGGTGTACTCTGGAGGTAGACGTCTAAACCATAGTGAAGTCTCACTGGGGTAAGTGGAACACCAGGGAAACCTTGGAAGTGAGACGGTAGAGGGAGAGGTTTCACTCATTGAAAAGAATTTGAAGACTGTGAGGCAGGTCCCAGCAGTGGTGAGCCCATACTTCCCAGTCAGCAGGCTCTCCCAGCTTGTCCTCCGCAGGTCATGGAAGAAGTGTGTGCAGCAGCGTTGATGTGTGTGTGCAGCCTGATGCTTTGACTCTGAGGGGACTTGAGCCTCCAGACTACTAATAGTAAGATGCCTACCCCCCCCCCCACCCATTGACTGTAATGTGCATGTGATTCACTTCCTAATCTAACTTCCTAAATTTCCCGGGACAGACAGACAAGTGAACCCCAAACCCCACACTCTGCCTTAGCTCTCTGTAGCATATTTCTTTGTCTTAGTTGGTGTCTTGGCCCCTTTGGGTGAGCCCTACTCACTTCTCATTTCAGCTCTTACCACGGGCCGTCTCCTCTCTTCCTGTCTGTAAGGCAGTCGTTGCACCCCTTTCAGGTGGCTCACACCCCTTCTTCCTTTGTCCCATCTGTCATCCATCTCTGTGATCAGCAGTGGCTCAGTTGCCAAGCCCAGTGACTTCCCCGTCATCCTGTGTTCTTTGTGCAGATGGACCACTCTTCCTGGGGAATTGTAGAAGCTTTGGTGTACACTGGCAAGGGGGCTGCTGTGCCCCCTGCGCCTTGCGCTGCCCTTCAAGCCCTTGAAGTTTGCTTACACTGCTCTTGTCACTGCAGCAGCCATCTTGCTCACGGGTCCCTGGGAGGATACCAAATGCGTATTTCTCTCTCCTGGCCTCCCCGCCCATCGTGGTGCAGTCAGTCCACAGGGCACCATCTGCTCCCTTTCCTAATAGTGAGAAATCCTCTGCATCTCTGGGCTTGGTTTTGCAGCCCTGAAATCCAGATAGAGGCAGCATCCTTCTCACCTTTTGAAGAGACTCCTCATTTAACTCCATCTTGTTGCAGCTTTGACCTCTTGATTGAATTCCAGAACTTGTTACTTAGTGAAGGGGAGATACTTACAAAAGGGGAAGAATTTACATCTGTTATTGTAGCTAATTGTCAAGTCTAGCTTCCACAGAAGCCCTGTCCTGGGGCTTTGGTCCAGGAGGTAAGCAAATGTAGGATACCAGCTGCAGATATCAAAAGACCAATTTGTTTTTTCCCCTCCCTGAGAACTGCCTTGGGTTAAATGACAGTACCAATAGCTCTATTTGCCTTGTGGATCATGAGAGAAGATCTCTTAATAGGAACCGAACTCCTCCCCCCCCCCCCCATGTGTGGGACATGGCCATCATGGGCAAGAACTGATGAGGGGCTGGGGGAGCTGAGATCCTTTTGTCCACTCACATCTCCCCCTCAGGCTGCCAGGCAGCAGAGCCTACAGAGGGAAAGCTTGCTCTCAGGATGTACACTCATGTGAAGGGCTAGTTCAGTGTCTCTAAGCCAGCAGACAGCAGATGAAGCTGACTGGGAGTGGAGGAATACTAGATATAATTCACAGCATAGAAGACTGGTTTTGGTTTGCAGTGTTCTTTTGTAGACTTTAGGACAAACTGTGAACATGCTTTTTGTACTGTGACATTGCTGGTGTCGCTTCTGTTGGGACACAGGGCAGAGGAACAGAGTATTTGCCAGATGGGACTGGAAGTCGTAGCCTTTAGGCTTCCATTTTCTCGACCTGTGAGTACAGCCAGATGTCTTACCTGGGATTTCTTTTCTTCATCTATAAAATGAATATAGTCACACTCAGTTCATCTAGATCCAAGCTTTTAGCAACACCCAGCTGAGAAAATGCAGGTAACAGTTCATTTTCCATGCTCAGCAGAGCTCTATACAAAGGTGGTACAGCTTAGGTGTTGCTGCTTCAATGTATTGAAATGTAGACCTTCGGACTCTAGTCCTCTTATTTGCTTACTCAGAATGTTGAACTTTAGAGACATCTGTATCTTTTTATTGTCATCTACAAAAGTAGGCAGCATTTTCCTTTTGAAATCTAGTGTCTTAGAAAAAGATACCTATATTTTGAGCATTGAATCTCCACCTCTGCCAGTGGTTGGAATTGTGACTTGTAAGTGTGGTTTTATTGTTCTAAAGCGCAGTGATTAAACTAGGCCAAAGATTACCCTGAAGCTGTTAGGTAAACACCTCTTTTAATTGGTGTTTATGAACCCATCGTGAAATGCCCTGCCCTCCGTTATTAATGTTTCATGTAAGGACCTGGATTGAGAATTACTACTATGTTGTTTCTTCTCTACTAGAAACAGGAAATGCTTTAGGTAGATATATTACCAGTTATTATCTCAGTCTCCAAGACTTCTAAGGTCTTAAAAATGTTTCATCACCTACAGAAATGTTTAGCCTTAGTATGGTTTCTTGTAAATCCACAGTTGAAATGTGTATTTAGAGAACCATGTCCTTTTGATCTCTGCTTGGGGTAATTGTCCAAAGTATGATAGAGTTTGCTGGTACTGGGCCATCCTCTTTTCTAAGCAGTCCTTTCTTTTGTCTTTTTCTTGCTTTCTGCAATGGGATTTTTGAGGCAAGCAGCCGAAATTAATTCTGGCGACGTTTGGCAAGTAAGGAATTCATAGCAGGGACAATGAGGCCAGCTTCTGGGTGGACTGGAGAGCTAGGCTTGGAGCAGGCAGGAACCAGGTAGTTCTAGAGCTCCGTGGTGGGAATTTCCACTTTTCAGGCAACACTGCTAATGGCATCAGTGATTACAGTCCTTCAACCCTCTGTCTCTTGTTCAATGACTGCATCCCAGGAGAGGGAGTTCTGTTTGGCCAGGCTCCAGACATGTTTGTGCTCATCCCTTGGCTGTACTGTGGCAATGAAAAAAGATTTGGTAGAAACCTTGGGGACCTTCTTTTGCTTCTGCAGTGACAGGACAGCTGTGTGGAGTCATCTCACTAAGCAGGGAGAACCCTGGAGAGGAAAATGGGTCCTGGCAGCCCAAATGCCACAGATCCACTGGCTTCGTTCTCTTTCCTCCCCTGTCCTGTGTTTACTTGTGTGTCCACTAATCGGAACATTAGATTACATGGTGGGGGGGAGAAGGATGAGCTGTCGTGAGCAAGAGAAACGTGGTCCATGCCAGCTTGGAATCACATGCCATCCTAGGCAGACCAGAGACTGGAGCTGCTGGAGGTAAGTGCCAAAAGGAGGCTGAGCCACACCTTGAATAGAGGCTGGGAGTCTTGTCCCATTTGTTCACCACCAGGGAAAGCAGCCCCCAAACCATTGATGAACTTCTTAAGGTACTTGAGTACATTTAACATTAATATTTTCCCCATAAGCACTACTCAGCTTTGGCTCCAATAATCTACATTTCCTCTGTGACAAATGTTGACATCAGACATGCTATCTTTGGGAAAACAGTTATTAAAGAACCAACAACTAAAGAACGAAGATGATTGTGACTTCTCTGAGCTGCTTTCTCTTCTCTTAGGTGTCTGCCATGTCCAGGGGGAAAGCACTCAGTGTTAAAAACCACCTGTGCGTGCATGCATCTGTGCTTAGTCGCTTCAGTCATGTCCAACTCTTTGCAACTATGTGGACTGCAGCTCACCAGGCTCCCCAGTCCATGGGATTCTCCAGTCAAGAACACTGAAGTGGGTTGCCATGCCCTCCTTCAGGGAATCTTCCCAACCCAAGGATCAAACCCTCCTGCTTTGCAGGTGGATTCTTTACCCACTGAGCCACCTGTGAAGCCCAAAAATCACCTGGGTACTTGTTAAAAATAGACATGCTCAAGATCTACTTTTAGAGTATCTGATAGGAGTAGAAATCTGTTTCCCAAGCACCTCATCTGGTAATTCTTAAGATCCAGAAAGCTTGGAAAACCTGCCTTAGAGAATGCTTAGACATGATTAGAGAACAGTAATACCTTTGCTTTATAGAGATGATTAGAGAACAATAAGGAGAAAACAATGGCAACCCACTCCAGTACTCTTGCCTGGAAAATCCCATGGACAGAGGAGCATGGTAGGCTGTAGTTCATGGGGTCGCTAAGAGTCGGACACGACTGAGCAACTTCACTTTCACTTTTCACTTTCATGTATTGGAGAAGGAAATGGCAACCCACTCCAGTGTTCTTGCCTGGAGAATCCCAGGGACGGGGGAGCCTGGTGGGCTGCCGTCTCTGGGGTCGCACAGAGTTGGACACGACTGAAGCGACTTAGCAGCAGCAGCAGCAGCGGAGAACAATAATAGCTTTGCTTTATAGAGGGCACTTTCAAGGAGCTAAAATTCTCATAGATGCCTCACTTGTTCAGAGCATCTTTGTAAACTGGAGGGATTTTATTTGTGATTCTGATTTTTCTCATTGGGGGAAATCAAGGCATATGTCATAATAAAGACTTCCAGAACTCTCCTGTATAGCACTGGATGGCACTCTGACCGTTTGGAGCAGCTCTGTGTATAATCATGCACACGATTTTCTGGACCTCCAGTTGCCTCTGTAAAATCTCATACCCTTCTTGTTTTTATCCCCGCTGGCACTGCCTGGTTCAGGCATGCACTGCCACCGAGCTAGACATTCAGTAGCATCCTAATGTCTCCCTTCTTCCAGAACTTCTTTTCTACCCTGTCCTTCCCAGCAGCAGATGAGAACTCTTTCAAGATCTGGGAACCTGTTTATTCATGGGAAAGCAACAATGTATAATTGTTTAATGAATAGCTTTAGAGGTAGGCAGGTTTGAATTTTAACTCCACAATTTTATCAGAGGTGTGACATTGGTCATGCTTATCAACCTCTCTAAACTTCAATTCTCTAATTTATAATTTGGAGAAAACTACTATATATGGTAGTGGTAAAAACTGAGTGATAATGTTTGTGAAGCATGTAGCAGAGTGGTAGGCACAAGTAAGTGCTTAATAAATGTTTGCTATTGCATTTATTATTAAGTGGCTTAAATAGCACAGGGATTATCTGCTTGATCATTTAAAGCTTTAGAGCTATCTAGGACAAATTCTTTTATTGCAGTTAATTCTTGGGCTCTGTTCATATCTTCTTTTATTTGGATCCATTTTAGTGGTTTGTATTTCCTAGAAAATTGTCCATGTCATTGAGATTTTAAAACTTACTAGCGAGGGGTTATGTGAAATATTTCTTACAATGACTTTATTCTCCATGTTTGTGTGTCTGTCTATATCGTTTCAAATTTCCAGTATCTGTAACCTCTTTCCTCTTTATAATTAGTTTAGCCAGAACTTTGGTTGAATGTGGTGGGCGAGGGGGAAGGGGGATTGTTTGTTTTTAGAAAGGAATGGTTCTAGAACTTTTAAGTTGTATCCTTTAATTTTCTAACTCATTGATTTATTTTTATTTTATTTTTTTGTTACCTTAAAGATTTTTGATTAGAATGTTTAATATTTCACTCTTTCTCATTTACTGATGATCACTTTTTCTAGGCTTTCCCATCCAGCCCTCAGGCAAGCTTCTGGTGGATTCATCCTCTTCCAGCCTGGGGTGCTTGAGCTGAGGGGCCTTGGAAAAGCTGTATCAGTCAGGAGTCATGATGAACAGCACCTTTATATATATATATTTTTTTAAAAAGAGCTGAGAGGCTCACGTAATTGAAGATCAGTACATGCTGTAAGGCACAGCTTGATCTAGGACTGCTAGTGATATTTCTGTTAACCTGTCTGTCCCTGTCTCTTAGGTGATCTGCTCTTCTCTGATTGTTTTGTTTTCCAGTAGCCTCTCCCACATGATAGAGAAAGATGGTCCTTGCCCCTTCAGGTTTTACATAGCCCAGATCTCATGAGATAACCTCGCCTTCTATTGTTCACCTCGGTTCCTAAAAAAGGATTCTGGTTGCTTGTCCTGGGTTCATAACTACTTTATTGACGGTTACATGTCAAGGAGAATTGATGGAAGATTCTGCCTATGAAAATGAACAGGGTTTACTTATGTGAAGAATGTAGAAAGGAGTTAGCATAGTTAGAATATAGACAGGGGTATCACTGACATTTTATGACATTTAGTGTAAGCTGCTGGCACCCAGAAATGATAAAATCTGATCAAGAGAGGATGAACCCCAGACTTCCTGAAGGTGTGACTCATCTTCCAGACCTAGCCTTGTATCTGGGTGGAGAGCATCTTCCCTGGGCCACCTGTACTTCATCCATCACAGTGTGGGCACTATCCTTCAGCACAAGGCACACCCAGGGCCTGACTGTTCCCTCGAGCCTGTTCCAGGTACGCTTCTGAATCTGTGCTGTGGACTCTGTCAGGTCAGCTGCCTTGATGTCTGTGAGTCATTAAGCAAACCCCTGGATCTCAGGGAGGGGAGTTCTGATGGCTAGCAGAGGTCACACCTCACCCCCCACTCCACCTCCAGTCTATCAGAGGGGCATCCTAAGATACTGAAAAGAAACAGATGTCCACTTTAGGTGTTTTTGTCACATTCTAAGAACTTTAATGGCAAAAGGAGAGGAGGACGACAGAGGATGAGATGGTTGGATGGCATCTTGGACTCAGTGGACATGAACTTGGGCAAACTCAGGGAGATAGTGAAGGACAGAGAGGCCTGGTGTGCTGCAGTCCATGGTGTAGCAGAGTCAGACACGATTGAGCAACTAAACAACAACAAGAACTTTAATTCCTAATAGTTTTTGTTTTCTTATTTTTGAAATAGTCTTGTTATCGTTTGGATTTCCTCATTGATACAAGAGTTATTCAAGAGAGGATATGTGTGTGTTTAACTTCTTCCTACGTGGGTTTTAAGTTAGATTTGGACTTGATGTGCCGATCGCCTCTGTCCTTGCCAGGCTCCTGATCAGTAGTAGTATGTACACTGAAGAACAGAGCCAGGTCAGGTTAGTGTTCCACCTTCTAATGAGCTCCCTGGTAATGGCGAGATTTGAGACCAAGGCTTGAATCTAAGGTCATAACGAGACTTTCTGCTTCCTTCCCCTTTGATTGGCAGTAACTCGCCCAGTGGGGGACAAGTTGATTTGCCCTCCTGGGGACAGGCAGAGAAGGTGGAAAGAGACCTGGAAGGGCTTTTGGAAGGCTCTACCTGGTCTGTCACCCACATGCAGCAGGAAGCTCAATGGGGGCCTTCCTGCCCTGAGGGTAGATAGGGACCCACTTTTAATTTTTTTTTTCTTTATTTATTGGCAGAATTAAATTTGGGGCAGTTTATTTTAAAAAAAAAAAAATCCAGCTAAATTGTTATGTTTTGGATTCCAGTATTTTCATATTTCAGACATTTTTGGTGTGTTTAAAACTACCTTGAAACATTTTGGTTTTGTGTAACATTTTCAAATTATGAAAGCAAAAAATTTCAATAGCTCAGAGAGCGAAAGAATCACTAGCTAAAAAGTATCTGAATAAATCACCAAACAAGAAGGAAATTGAATCCATCTCTTGATGCCCTTTACTTTCTTTGTAGTCACACTGGGCTTTTAATGTTAAAAGATAAGCCTTATGGATTTTGGGATCTCACCAGTTGGATTCGACATTTCTTATCCTTGGGGTTTGTAGGGGTTTGTGGGGCCAGGAAGAGAAAGGCACGTCCCTGGGTCAATACAACAGCATTATAGTTACAACCATGACCCAAAGAAGCTTTTCTTGGAATTTAAGATTTCTTTTTTGGTCTGATCTGATGTACTGGTAATGTTTGTAAATGTTCAGAGAACACTGGAAAATATGGTGCGATTTTTTTTTTCATTTGTGGGGTGTGAGTTCCTAAGTGTGTCCTATAAAGTACGTGACTCCATTCTTCTATAGTCTCAATTTCTAGACCCGTTTTCTGGAGCAGCTGCCTCTCACTGTGTTTGGCACGGCCTGCCTCTAGTTTTCCATGTGGTCGCCCAGCCCTCCTGGCCCTGGGTCCTGCAGCCTCCCAGATGAACTGTGCCACCTCTTGTCTTCTTTTTTTGTGGGTGTATCCTTGCACCTGGGGAGTCATTTCTGAATTCTGCTACACTCCCAGCAAAGAGAGGGGGTCTGGGTGCTTCCCTCTCTGGCCTCCAGGATGCTCTCAGCTCCTTACTCAGGACTATACAGAAAACACCGCCAGTCCGTGCTGTGACACCAACCACTTGCCTTGACCGTAGTTGCTTTAACCAGCACACACACACACACATATATATATATATATATATATATGAGTGTTTGTATCATCCGCACATGTTTGTGTGCATATGTATATGTACACATGTGTATGTATACATGTACACACACCTACATATATACATCCTTGTGTGTGTAGAATTTGCAGCTAAAACTCCTCCAGGTCTGTGGGATGTAGGTAGCACTATCCCTGGTTTCACTCGAATGGTACCCACGCCACAGTCTGTCTCCCAGCTGGAAGTCCCTCTCTGTCATCGGACTGCCTGCCTGCCCCACTCTCTGAGGCCCACTCCACCCTATCCTGGGAGTGGCTTTCCCTTCCTTTGTTCTCCTAGAGCTTTTATCTTTATGTGTGTGATTCATCTTTTTATTCCTGTATTGCACATCGTGATGTTCTGTGTTGTTTTTTAGTCGCTCAGTCATGCCTGACTCTTTTGTGACCCTCCCATGAACTGTAGCCCACCAGGTTTCTCTGTCCATGGGATTTTCCAGGCAAGAATACTGGAGTGGGTTTCCATTTCCTTCTCCAGGGGATCTTCCACGTCTCCTGCGTTGGCAGGTGGATTCTTTACCACTGAGCCACCACGGAAGCCCTATGTTCATTATATACTTTATCTATTTAATAAGTAACTTATGCATCCTCTTTATTCACATATGTAAGACTTGTGCTTGTGAAAGGACTTGAGCTATTTAGTGGATTGATGTGAGGACAACTTGGAAAAAATTCTGGAAACAGTAAAGGTAAAGGCATCGCCAGCTCCCAAACTGAGCAACACTTTGCAGGTAGCTGTGTTTTCTTTTTATTAAATTATGGTAAGAACATTTAACATGAGTTCTACTCTCTTAACAGTGTTTAATGTGTATAGTATAATATTGTTAACACAGTGTTGTACAACAGGATTTAGAAGTCTTGCATAACTGAAACTTCCCTTTGAAGGTTTCTAATAGTTAAGGCAAAATGAAATGTGAATTGGATTTCTTAGCTTTGAGCAACTATTCTTAGAAAAATGTGTTCAGACTCATCCATAGCTATAAAATCTAAACTCGTGATCCTCTTTAAAAAGCTCAGCTGCTGGTGTCATTTCATGGGCTTTCGAGTTTCAGTGATTTTAATAATACCCTGGAGTATGAGTTTGGATACTGAGACTCCTACGGGATAAGAATAATTTAATTCTCCTCACCCTGCTTCTTTGTCATCATACAATTGCTCAAGTTTTTCTTTTCATTATCCTTATACCTCTTCTTCCTTTCCCTCAAATGTGTTCTAATTTTCAGAGGAAGATGTCAGGCTGTTAAATCCATAAATGACCAAGAAGTCATTATTGGTATTCTTTGGGACCCTAAATTTCACAAACCTCTTAACAGAAGTTTTATCTGCACCTTCATGAAGAGGACCTGCTCATGTTATAAAAATGTGTATTATGATAGAACTTAGACTGTTAAGAACTCAAACATTGTTTGCATCTAGGTATTGGAAGGGTGTCATCTTTAAATATTGCTCTAGTTAAAGTAATTGACTAACAGTTGTGGGTGACATATTGGATGTAATGAGCCTGGTTATTTAGTAGCATTGTTATGACTGTTCTGATGGTTTTCTGAACATTTCATATGAGAAAAGCCAGCGTGCCTGCTTTGTTGTGAGATGGGTTCTGTGGCAGCAGTTGTGATTGTACTGAGAAAAGCCAAGCAGCATAGAGAATCCGTGGGTGAGCACAGTTCACCTTTGCAGGGAAAATGAACCAAGGATCTGTGACTCATGGAGCCACTGTGGTCCTCCTAGAGCCAGGGTCAGGCCTAGGTGCAGCCGCATACAGACACAAATCAGAAGGCCTAGGGAAATGAAGGCCGCAGGGCTTCTTCCTCAGAGGACCCCCCAGTGGAAAGGGTCCTTTTAGGACTCTCAGCCTGCTGGGTCTCAGGATGGGAGCCCTCAGTAGCTTGAATGTTCTGCTGAGACCCTTCTAGTAACCAACCATCTGACCGAGATGTGAGCGTGGGCTTACCCATCTCTGTCCACACTCCCATTCCTCCCCTCTGTCCCATCCCTGCTCCTTTTTGAGACAGGCCATTCTACATGGACTTGTCTGTCACCAGACTACTGCCTGAGCCTCCTAACCAGCTTCCCTGTTTCTGCTTTTGCTCCCCCATAGTCTGTTCTCCACCCAGAGCAAGAGGAGCCCTTTTAAAAGGTAAAAGGCCAGGTAAAAGAGTAGCAGGCCAGGAGTCAGCCTCGGGCACTGTTACAGTGACTGAAAGAACATAACTCTGGCTTTAGTGCTGTTGCTAACTCACTGAGTGACCCTGGCCAGGTGACCTTATTACCACCTGCCTCCACTTCTGTGTCTGTAAGGCTGCACACCCAGGGTGACACGGAGCCAGCAGTAAATGGGGCTTGAGATGCTGAGGCTCCCACCTCCCACGGAGATAGGGGGACGGACATAGCGGACAGGTGACCCAGCAGAGACAAAGGCTGGGAGGGGAGCTCAGTGGACTGAGGCCAGGGACAGGAGGGAAGGTCATGTCAAAAGGTCCGGTTTACTTCACCCATGAAATCAGGTAATGCTTTTGCTTCCCTGGTGGCTCAGACGATAAAGAATCTGCCTGCAATGCATGAGACCTGGATTTGATCCCTGGGTCGGTAAGATCCCCTGGAGAAGGAAATGGCAACCCACTCCAGTATTCTTGCTTGGAGAATCCCATGGACAGGGGAGCCTGGAGGGCTACAGTCCATGGGGTTGCAAAGAGTCAGACATGACTGAGTGACTAACACACACACCCACCACCCCAACCCCCCTAGAGTGCTGTGCATACACATACCCACCCCTCAACTACTGCCCCCCCCAGAATGCTACACACACAATACACCCCCCCAGAGTGCCAACACACACACACACACATACACACACACACATCATACCACAGCACAGCACACCCCCACTCCCACCCCACGCCAGAGTGCTGCCCATTGTGGCTTTGCAGCCTTGCATCGATTTTATAACTAAAAAGCAAAAAGTATCTTTGTGGACACTTTGTAATGAGATAGAGTGGAGTCAGCAAACTTCCTGTAAAGGGCCACATGGGAAATATTTTAGATGATGTGAGTCACCCAGGTCATAGTTAGGTTTTCCACCCTTGCCTGCACCCAGCTGTTAAAAATATAAAACCTATTCTAGGCTCAAGTACCATAGGAAAGCAGGCCATGGTGAGGTTTGCCAATTCCTCATGATAGGCAGTTAGAGTTGTATTTCTGTGGCACTCAGTTTTATTTTCTGTTTGAATGAAATGAGAAATGTGACCCGTAACCATTTTATTTCTCTTGAATTGATCCTCTTGCAAAACTTGTTAATCACTGTAGTCATACCTCATACTCTTTCCCGCTTGTTTTCAAGCACATTATAAACCTTGAGTTTTAGAGCAGCTTTCTCTCAGCACAGAATCGTGGTTCTCCAGCATGGGGTCATTGCTTTATGTAAGGAGAGCCCATTTAAAGACCATTTTGGGCTGGGTGGGCCCTTAGGTCTGGATGGACTCTGACAATAACGCATCTTTTGTGTGCCATTCCGAATATGGTAAGTTGTTCATTTCCTGAAGTTTTCTCCTATCAAAACGGTTTGCCTTTGCATAGACATCTGATTCAACGTTCAGTTGAGCTGATACATTTATTCATGCTTCATTTCTAATAGCCAGATGTGAATTATTATGAAGCCCAGATTGTATAGTATTACAGTATTATTATAGTATTATAACCTTTCTGACTGCTTAGTTACAAACAGGCTAAGCTTGGATACAACTGATCTGTTGTAGAAACTGTCACTTCCTCTGCCAGCATCTCCTGATCTCCTGAGGCTACCTCTTGCTTTTCTTCCAAACCATTGTTGTCAATAAACTTACTCAGTGCCACCCACTTTCCAATTTTTTTTTTTTTTTAATATTCTATAGTTTCAACATTTAGCAAAGTTCTCGAGTTGACAAGGGTAGTAGGTCTTGGAAAAATTGTCAAAAACAAAATTGATAAGCTAGTACCTGGGTATCTCTGGCTTGGTTAGATAGTACCTGGGTATCTCTGGCTTGGTTAGATAGTACCTGGGTATCTCT
>NW_024070188.1:32069154-32086892 GCF_014754425.2 Oryx dammah
AGTACCTGGGTATCTCTGGCTTGGTTAGATAGTACCTGGGTATCTCTAGCTTGTCTCTCTAGCTTGGTTTCTTTATATCTGATATTTGGGGATCACTGGCTGCTGAGAAGCCGGGAGCCTTGGCCTGGGGTGAGTGCCCTTTCTTGACAGTGTGTGATCTGAGCGGTGGTATGGTGTGTTCACTGAGAACAGATTCAAGAACTGGTTCTGCCACTTCCCAGCTGCGCGATGTTTGTCAGCTTTTGAACGACTCTAAGATTTGGCCACCTGATGCGAAGAGCTGACTCATTTGAAAAAACCTGATGCTGGGAAAGATTGAGGGCAGGAGGAGAAGGGGACGACAGAGGATGAGATGGCTGGATGGCGTCACCAATTCAATGGACATGGGTTTGGGTGGACTCCGGGAGTTGGTAATGGACAGGGAAGCCTGGCGTGCTGCAATTCATGGGGTCGTAAAGAGTCAGACACGACTGAGCGACTGAACTGAACTGAAGACTTAGTCTTCCCATCCATAAAGTTGGGCTGAAAAAGAACCTTCTCCATTAGAATATGAGTTCGAAATGAGTTAATACTTGCTTGGTACAGAGTGCAATGTGAGTGTTACTATTTATTGAGGGAAAGTATGCTTTTGCTGATATATTTTTCAAAAATCTTTTTTCCCGGTTTTATTGAGATATAGTTGATGTACAGCACTGTGTAAGTTTAAGGTGTACAGCATAATGATTTGATCTACTTGTAAAATGAAGTGAGCACCAGGACAAGTTTAGTTGACATCCATTAACTCATTCAGATAGGAAAAGAAAGAAGAAAAAAGTCTTTTTTCCTTGGGATGAGAATTCAGGATTTTATTCTCTTTTAACCACTTTTATATCTCTTAAAGCAATGTCAGTTATAGTCATCATGTTGACATTACATACCTAGTACTTAGTTATCTTATACCTGGGAGTTTGTGCATTTTGACCACCTTCATTCAGTTCCCACTTGCCTTATCTCCTTCCTGCCTCTAGTCACCAAATCTGATTTTTCTATGAGTTTGTGGATTTGGGTTTTGTTTCACATTAGTCCACGTGTGAGTGAGATCCTGCAGCATTTGTCTTTCTCCGTTAGACTTAATGTCCTCAAGTTCCATCCCTGTTCTCACAAATGGCAGAATTTCCTACTTTTTTTATGACTGGATTACACTTGTCTATATGTAGTCCCCATTTTCTTTATCCGTTCATCTGTCAGGGGACACTTTGGTCGTTTCCCTGCTGTGACTATTGTAAACAACGCTGCTGTCAACATGGGGGTGCAGCTGTCTCCTCAACATAATGTTTTTGTCTCCTTAGGATACAGTCCCGGGAGTGAAACTGCTGAATCGTGCCGGTAATATTAATGGATAATACTCCATGTGGAAAATTTTATGTCTGACATGCTTTGTTCATTTAAATTTTCTCTCCAGGCTTTTGTGGAGGCCCAGAACAAGATTACCGTGCCATTTCTTGAGCAGTGTCCTATTAGAGGTTTATACAAAGAGAGAATGACTGAATTGTATGACTATCCCAAGTATAGCTGCCACTTCAAGAAAGGGAAAAGGTATGTGAACTTGCTTTCATTTCATTTTCTTTTTGCTTTTCTAATCTAGTACTTTCTTAAATTTTACAGTACAAATTCCAAATAACTTACCAGTTTATAAACTTTATAAACATTATAAAATCAATTCATCTCTATGCTTGACTATGAAAATAGTTTGTTTTTTTTTTTTTTTTGGTCTGTTGTCCACATTCTTAAAAGAAGGACTAAGAAATTTGGCAGAGATGTGTCCTAGGATGAAACTAGACTGTAGGAAGTAGTTGTCTTGTGGCTAGTAATTGGTGAGATAGCATGATTCATAGACAGCAGTGGAGATTTATTTGCCTCTAAAATTAATCCTCTTTGGCTTATACTACATGAAAAGACTTTATTAGATGCATTTCTTCTATCCAAGAATGGCAGTAGGCCAAGAGGGAGCACCCATTAATTCACCTCTCTTGTTCCTCTCCCTCTGACACTCACTTAAAACATAGCCTCTTGTTCGCCTTTTAAGTCTTTTTGGAACCACTACCACAGATTTACTTTAGAAATTATTAGACTCCCCTGACACAGGGATCAGCAAAGTATGCTCTGCATACCCAGCCTCGCCCACCTCCTATTTTGCAAATGAAGTTTAAATGGCACACAGCCATGGTCATTTGCTTGTGTTGCTTTTGTACCGCAACTGCAGGATTGAGTCTGTATGGTGCCCAAAGCCTAAATAGTTTGCAGTCTTGCTCATTCCAGGAAAGGTTTGCCCGCCCCTTGCCCTAGGGGCATGACTAAGGAAGGGAACTGGTACATTTTAGCAAATCTGCTGTCTTCTCCACTGAAAAGGAAAAGTTACTGCTTTACTGAAAATCAGTTTTCATTTTAGCATATAAAGCAGACTTTATTTAGCTGATGTACAGAATCACAGTGAATTATTTTAATACCTAAAGCAATTCAGGTAACAAATTCTAGGTACAGGGAGCTGGTGGGACCTTCCACTCTAGTCCCCTGGCACAGCCTATCTGCAATTGTACCTTTGTATGTTGTTTTTCCTTTTGTTTCTGTGTTTGGTTTTGCTCCACAACTAAATAAAGACCGTCTCTGTCCCCCAGGTATTTCTATTTTTACAATACAGGTTTGCAGAACCAACGAGTATTATATGTACAGGATTCTTTAGAGGGTGAAGCCAGAGTGTTCCTCGACCCCAACATACTCTCCGATGATGGCACAGTGGCGCTCCGAGGTGAGGGCTCCATAGCCAGGCCCGCGGGAGTCCTGGGCCCCGCGCTGACAGCTCTGATGTGGGTGCAGTCGTCCCACCCCTGAGAGACCAGACAGAGTGTGAACCATATTGTGGAACAGACGCACATGCAGTGTCAGGAAAGCTGATTTCGGCACAGTATATTTAGAACACATGAGTGGTCATACCTTCTGACAGCATGAAGCAGAACTAGAGAATAATTCACACTGGACCTAAATTAGTTTCCAGGGCTTCTGGGATCTTGAAGTATCATCACCATTTCCTATAGCATCTCTGAGACCTATCTGTATTTGGAAAAAAATTAATTCTCTTCCAAAAGAAATTTAAGTTGTACAAAGAATGTTTTAATGGTACATGTAAAACAGGAAAGAATATGAAGTCTACTTCCTTGACAAGAAAAAGTGATGAATTTTTAAATTTAGTTGATTGTTATGATGTTAGGATTAAAAGTATAAAACACCGTCTTGTAGAAATTAGACAACTTGATGCTTTGTCCCCTGAGGATGCAAGTTTAAAAATTGAATGAATAAGTTTTGCTGTATGCAGAAATATGTATTCAGCTGCTGTATGTCTCCTGAGTAACCTCCCCCAAGATAACCTCCAGAGTCAATAAGATTACCCCAGCTTTGTGCCATAAACACCCAACTTTAGGTTAAGAATATTGTTTATACACTGTATCTATCTATGGTTTACAAATTGTACACTCTGAGAGTCATCACTGACTAGTATTCTAGATGTTTAGTTGGGTTGGCTCAGCATATTCTATTTTTGAAAAAGCTCAAGTGTAGATTCAGCCCTACAGAACTGAGCAGTTGGAACTCTGAAGTCCTGTAATCGATTAGATGGGAATTAAAGAGCCCTGTCTCAGCAGATGCGTGCAAAGACCCCTTCATAAAGTCAGTTAGTCATTTAGTGCTTCCTCCCCCTCTCCCCCAATATTCTGTATATGTAAATGATGATCCGTAGTCTAATTAGTACTGAGAGTAATCATAATCAGTATTGGAAATAAGACGCCAGCAAGTTTATTGTGAGTATTCTTCGTTGAATTTGATCTTGGAGTTGTGAAAGAATTTAATACACTGATACTGTGCAGTAATGTACTCTAAATAGAAACTCACTTCATTTTAACCAAAGTATATCTGGCAACTCACCCAGAAGGACTTCATTATAACAGGGTCTTGTTTCTCACTTCAATAATACATTCCAAAGACTTTTTCTGTAATGTTCGTCATGTACAGGCCCCGATGGATAACATGGTAAATTAGACATGGAACTTGGTCTCAGTCTTTGAGTTTTCTGAAGACCATATTATTGGAGAAGGAAATGCAACCCACTCCAGTATTCTTGCCTGGAGAATTCCATGGACAGAGGGGCCTGGCAAGTACAGTCCATGGGGTTGCAAAGAGTTGGACACGACTGAGCAACTAAGACAACAGCAGACATTCAGATTCTTTTCATAGCATATGACTTTTTAAAAATATACATTTTAAAGTCAAAATATTTTATTTGCATCTTCCCTGAAATTTTTAAAATTATATATAACTTATGCAGACAAAAAAATGAATATTTACTCCATTGCTTTCTTGACCCTTTTCTGTTTATTTATATACATATGAGCCTGGATGCTTTATAGGAATTATAAGTGATTAATAAATAGGTTTTATGAAATTTTAACTTTATTTTTCACTCATAGAAGTTCCTTTCAAAATAGTAGGAAACCTCTGAAAATAGTTTGGTTTCTTAAGATGATTTTCAGCCTCCAGTGAAGGTTAGCAGACATCATAAGAGGATATCTCTGGTGCCAAATATTACCCATTCTTTATGATCGTAAAAGCCAACAGAAACATAAATATTTGTCCAGAAACATTGCACCATGGTTAGGGCATTCTGCCTGTGACAGCCCCAGAGGGTGGGACACAGTGTGTTAGTCCATCAGTGGTGTTGCTCTCCTTACTTTTCACTGTCACTGTTGGAATATGCACTGCATGAGTCTTTATTGCAAACCCTCAGGCTTCATTTACCTGGGCTTTTGGTTGTCAGATGGTGTGAATGTTAATCCTTGCATGCTAGCAGTTCTCAGACAATGAGGTAGTAAGGAGTGATTTCAAGTAGTTTGGAATCCATTCCAAAAATTAGATAATGGCTCCAGTTTAGGTCTGTTACATTCAATCATTACTCTAGAAGCAGTTTCCTTCCTCCCTTTCCCCACCCCTCTGAATATAAATAAAATATGCTGAAATCCCAGATGAGTTCTGCTTTTAAATGAGCTACTTATTGAATTATAGAAATTTTAAATGGAAGCATCCTGGTGGTCATATCATTCGGTACGTCATTTTACAGATGAAGAAACTAAGACCTGGAAAGGTTAGGGAGTTTGGCCAAGGTCATAAGACAAATTCCTGCAAGTCCTGGGTGAGCCCCAAGGGTTCTCATTACCAGTTTCCTGCTCCTTCTGTTGTCGCTTTCTACCTCCATATGTGCTGGAGAAACCCTTGTCAGCATGGTGGACAGTGGCAAGGCTGGGAGTTGTGTTCCCATGTTCACTGACAATTTCTCATGTGTCCCTTAGGCTATGCATTCAGTGAGGATGGTGAATATTTTGCCTACGGTCTGAGTGCCAGCGGCTCCGACTGGGTGACCATCAAGTTCATGAAAGTCGATGGTGCCAAAGAGCTTCCAGATGTGCTTGAGAGAGTCAAGTTCAGTTGTATGGCCTGGACCCATGACGGGAAGGGGATGTTCTACAACGCATACCCGCAGCAGGATGGGAAAAGTGATGGTAGGTTGAGACTCAGATGAAGCACCTTTTTCATGAAGTGAAGTGTGTCTCCACATAACTTAGAGAAGAAGCTAGACCCTATGTAGAGGTTGCTTGGTCTAGAATCATGTTTCCTTGAAGGATGTTGTATCTGTTACCATTGTTGTGTTAACAGATCATGCCAAAACTTTGTGGTTCACAATAATGACCATTTATTTTTGCTCACGAGTCTGCAAATTGGCCAGGCAGTTCTGGGTGTAGCTGAATTCTGTCATGTACCTGTGATTAGCTTCCAGTCAATTGAACATGTCCGGGGCCTCCATGAAGCTCCATGTGGTCTCTCATCCTCTAGCAGGCCAGCCCAGGCTTGTGTGCACAACAGCTCTCCAAGAGAGAGCCAAAAGGCACGACCTCCTTGATGCCCGGGCTTGCTCCTGGAACATCACTTGCCTGCTTTCTTTTGGCCGAAGCAAGTCACAGAGCCATTCAAGGGTGGGGAAACAAATACAGGAAACTGAAAAATTGGGGCCATTTTTAATGCAGTGTCTGTTCTTCACAGATGTAGACTGTCTCCCAAGAGGGTCATGGAGAAAATGGATGATTTTTTTTTTTAATAAAACTGACTTATTTAATGAGGTTTAATGAGTGATGATAAGTTTTGCAGTAATCACATCTCTTCCTCTCCTGAGAAGCTGCAGGTCATCTGTTGG
This sequence comes from Oryx dammah, assembly GCF_014754425.2. NCBI lineage: Eukaryota > Metazoa > Chordata > Mammalia > Artiodactyla > Bovidae > Oryx > Oryx dammah. The sequence continues at coordinate 32,075,426 of NW_024070188.1, forward strand.
TCCCATTTGTCTTCATACTTTTGTCCTTGTTAACTTCCGGGGCATGTGTTCTCCTCTTCAGTTGCACAGAGATCTTGTGTGCAACTGGTTCCCTTTTTTCCCTTCACCTCTCACCTTCCTAGGTAGAAAGGACCCTATAGCTTGTACCTTGCTGGTACAAGCTGTCAGCATCATCTTCTTTATGCTACTCTTTACTTCCATGTGGTGTAAAGCATTTTCGTGTTGTCTTGGTTGGTCTTTACAGGTGGGTTTTACGATCTCTTTGCTGAAGATGTGGAGCTGGGGTGGAGGGTCTCAGTTACTTTTTGCAGTGTGTAGAGCTAGCAGGAAGCAAGGCTAGTCCACTGCTTTCTCCTGCACGTGCTGTCCCCGTGCCGTGAATTGCTATATCATTGGGGATACATTTTCTTTTCTCTTTTCCCCCCAGTTGAATTGGGAGTGAGTCTGTTATGCTTTTCATTTTTTTTCAGCTACATTTAGCTTTTGCTGCCTTTGATTAGATTACTGTAGTACCTTTTTCTTAGTTCAACCAATGAACTGCAGGAGGAGCTAAGAGTAGGCTTTTTATTCAAGGATGCTGGCTAAAGAAAGCTCTCTGTGCTCTGTGTACTGAATTAGCTGCCTGTGTTAAGAGTGCTGCTGAGTTAGAAAATGGTTGTTTCCAAGTCCCAGGAGACCAAAAATGTTTATCACTAGCTGTTTCTTGTTAGAGGACAGTGTTATTAAGTTAACTTCTGGAAAAGCATGAAAATTATTATTTAACCTCAACGTCCATTGGCAGAAATAGTTATAATTAGTAACCATGGTTGATTTAAGAAAACCAACATCTCCCAGCTGTAATTTTGCTGTCCTCTTGTCTGGAAGACCTCAACAGCCTCTCAGGTTGTGTGGTAGAGGACTTCTTGAGTGAGACTAAGCAATTCTGGTCCTGTGTTTCTTACCAATGTTCCTAGAAAGCCCATGGAGAATCACCAAGTACTGTAAAACTTTTTTGTTTTCATGTGATGGTATCCTCTTCCGTTTTTCCTTCAACATTACATCAACCTCCCAAATCAGCAAATATGTGTGATTATTTCCAGGGTGATAATCAACTGATACTTTTGGTTTTTTTAAATAGACTTAATCTCTCTCTCTCTCTTTTTTTTTTTTTTTTGGGGTTATTCAGTATTTTTATACATTATAAAAATAATCATCATAAGTCATTTCCATCTGTCACCATACAAAGTTATTGCAAATTGTTGACTAAATTCTCTGTGCTATACAACGTATTCTTGTGACATTTATTTGGGAATGGGAAGTTTGCACCTCTAATCCTGTTTACCTATATTGCCCATCCTCCTACCTCTCTCCCCTCTGGCAACCACCAGTTTGTTCTCTGTAGCTATGAGTAGGCTTCATGTTTTAGAGCAGATTTAGATTTACACCAGAATTGAGTAGAAGGTACCAGGATTTCCCATATACCCTCTGTTCCTTATCCATACATAGCCTCCTCCCCCATTATCAACATCCCCACCAGAGGCTACAGTAGATGAGCCTATGGACACATCATAATCACCCCCAATCCATAGTTGACATCAGAGTTCACTCTCAGGGTCGTACCTTCCATTGGTCTGGGCAAATGTATAATGATATGAATCCAGCATTGTAGCATTTTCACTGCCTTAATAATCCTCTGTGTTCCACCTGTGCATCCTTCTCTCCTCTGCCAGCCCCTGGCAACCACTGATATTTTTACTGTCCCTATAACTTTGCCTTTTCCAGAGTGTCATATACTTGGAATCATAGTATGTAGCCTTTCGGGTTGGCTTCTTTCACTTACTAATGTGTATTTAAGTTTTCACCGTCTGTTTTTGTGGCTTGGTAGCTCAATTCTTTTTAGCACTGAATAACATTCCATTGTCTAGATGTACTGTAGTTTGTTTATCCATTCGCCTCTGAAGGACATCTTGGTTGCTTCCAAGTTTTGGCATTTATGAATAAAGTTGCTGTTAACCCCTGTGTACAGATTTTTGTGTTGATTTAAGTTTTCAACTCATTTGGGTAAATACCAGTGAGCGTAGTTTCTGCATCTTTTATGTTTAGTTTTGTAAGAAACCGCCAGACTATGTTGTGAAGTGGCTGTACCATTACATTTCCACCAGCAATGAATGAGAATTCCTGTTATGTCACATCTTGGCCAGCATTTGGTGGTGTGAGTTTTCTGGGTTTTGGCCATTCTAATAGGTATGTAGTAGCATCTCATTGGTTTCATTTGCAGTTCCTTGACGCAGGCTGCAGAGCATCTTTCATATGCTTATTTTCCATTTCTATGTCTTCTTTGGGAGGCTAAGTTCTATTAAGGTCTTTGGTCCTTTTTAAAACTTGTTTTCTTATTTTGGTCTTTGTTTCCTATTGTTGAGTTTTAAAAATTCTTTGTATATTTTGGATAACAGTCCTTTATTAGATGTGTCTTTTGCAAATATTTTCTCCCAATCTGTCGCTTGTCTTTTCATTCTCTTAACAATGTCTTTCATGGAGCAGAAGGTTTTAATTTTAATGAAGTCTGGCTTATCAGTATTTCTTTCATGCCTTTGGTGTTGTATCTAAAAAGTCATCACCAGACCCAAGGTCATCTAGGTTTTCTTCTGTGTTATCTTTTAGAAGTTTTGGGTCTTTTTTTTTTTTTTTTTTTTTGACCACATGGCATGTGGGATCTTAGTCCACCAACCAGGGATCAAACCCCATGCCCACTGCAGTGGAAGCATGGAGTCTTAACCACTAGGCCACCAGGGAAGTCTCTCTTATAGGAGTTTCTTGATTGCATTTACATTTTAAAGCCTGCGATCCATTTTGGGTTAATTTTTGCAAAGTGTCTAAGGCCTCTGTCTTGATTCATTTTTTGCACGGGGATGCCCAGTTGTTACAGCACCATTTGTTGAAGAGACTGTCTTTTCTTCATCATATTGCCTTTGTTCCTTTATCAAAGATCCGTTGACTCTTTTGATGTGGGTCTCTCTACTGTGTTCTCTTGATCTGTTTGTTCTTTTGCTAATACCACACTGTCTTGATTCTGTGTAATAAATCTTGAAGTTGGGTAGTGAACATTTTCCAACTTTGTTTTCTTTGAATATTATGTTGGCTCTTCCAGGTCTTTTGCCTCTCCACATAAACTTTAGGGTCAGTTTGCCCAGGTCCACAAAATAACTTGCTGAGATTCTGATTGGGAATGCATTGAATCTGTAGATCAAGTTGACAAGAATTGACATCTTGACAATATTGAGTGTTTTCCATAAGATATTGAGTATATCTTTCCATTGATTTATTCTTTGATTTCTTTTGTCAGTTGTGTAATTTTTGTCCTATATATCTTATACATATTTTCTTATATTTATACCTAAGCATTCCATTTTGGGAACTGCTAATGTAAATGGTATTTTGTTTTTAATTTCAAATTCCACTTTTTCATTGCTAGTATATAGAAAAGTGATTAACTATTGTATATTAACTTTGTATTGTGTAATCCTATAACCAGATACTTAGCTTTTTAGATGCTTCTAGCATTGTCTACTATGGGAGGAATAGATTTTCTTAAAATTGTCAGCTGCATTTCAGTGTACATTTTTAACCCCTTCAGGCACAGAAACATCCACCAATCTCCACCAAAAGCTCTGCTACCATGTGTTGGGGACTGATCAGTCAGAAGATATTTTGTGTGCTGAGTTTCCTGATGAGCCTAAGTGGATGGGTGGAGCTGAGGTATTGTACTACCGTGAAATTTTACCCACAAATAGCATCTGTCATGGATTGTGTATATAAATATTCTCTTTACATGGTGATCTTTATGGATAGTGGAAGTCCATTTGAAGTTGAATATTCTTTTGTTAAAAATATTAGACCTCAAGTGTACTCTTAATAGCGAAGGTGATAAATCTTTTAAAGGTAATCTCAACATAAAAATCTTAGTACTAAAAGTAATACATGCTTATGGTAAAAATGTAAAAGTACAAAATAACGCAAAGTAGAACATTCGTCCAGAAGTTTCTTTCTACACGAGTGAGAGTGAGGGCGAAGAGTGTGTCTGCTTCTCTTTTTATACAACGGTGCTCTTCATGCTTCTTGTTTCCTTGTTTTTACATTCAAATATGTGTCTTTGGGATATTTACACATCTCATAGATGGTTCATACCTTCCTGGTCTTGATAAGAAAGAGCCTCTGTTGAAGTGATACATCTTTGTAGGTACTTTCCCAGATTTTATTCTGCATCTTGAGAATCAGCTGTTAAAAAACACTTAGAAATACTTAGAGTAAGAATTAGGCTTTTGTCAGCTCATTTATATATATATATATGAAATATATATTTTTTAAGATATAAAAGCATTCTCAATGTTTTCTATAGGAGGGCTATCATCTCATTCTTAGTGGGAGTGAGCAGTTCACTAGAAACTTTTTAGTCCATTGAGCCTCTTATGTCTTCTCTGGGATATAGTTAGAACTTTGGTATGAAAGGGGCATTTCAGGCGTGAACTTCTGAACATGGGTCTGATTCACTGGGGGATAGACTAGAAGCCCATGGTATTTCAGTCCTCATTCATTAATCCACTGTACTCCACACTGTCCTTTTATTTATTTTGTTTCTCTAGAACCATGGTTGGCACACTGTTGCCCTCAGCTGAAATCTGGCCTGCTGCCGGCGTTTGTAAATAAAGTTTTCTTGGAGCACAGCCACACCCATTTGTTTCCTTACTGTCTGGGGCTGCTTTCAGGCTATAATAGCAGAGTTGACTTGTTGCCACAGAAGGCCACATGGCCCAAAAGGCTGAAAATACTTTCTTGCCCTTACTAGAAAAAGTTTGCCAGACTTTAACACAATGTGTTTACAGTAAAATATGTTATCACCTGAAATTATGCCCTTTTCTCATGCTTTGTCTTCCCCCCCTAACGTCCCATCCTGCAAGCTTTTCTTGTGTAGTTACTGTTGTCATTTTTCTCACATGTTTGTTTCTGTGGTTTTTCTGACTCTTTGTAGATTATCATACTAAGTTTTCATCTTGGTCCAGCTTCTCCTCATACCTAAGGCTTCTGCATTCTGCAGATAGTAGGTGTTTATTTATAAAATTATATACATTAAGGTAAATATACTACCCCAGAAAATGTCATGTTAGTGCATGTGTTTCTTTTCACCTTTTGTGGGGAGAGATGTTGATAGAGAAACATTATAGCAGACGTATTTTAATAAAGGTAAAATTATTTTATTGATAGAATGAAATACAACTAAACAATCTTCACTGTAGAATACACATGTAATCATTGCTCACATCTCTTTACTAGCATTGAATTGAAGCAGCTAGTTTTTTTGTTTGTTTTCATTTTAAAAAATCATGGTAAAGTATAGTTAACATAAAATTTATCAGTTTAATCATCAACTAAATTTATCAGCTTAATCATTTATAGAGTACAATTGCACTGTGTTGACATTATTGCACACCCGTTACCCCATCTGTCTCTAGAACTTTTTCATCTTGTGAAACTGAAGCTCACACATTAAATGATAATTCTTCATCCCCTCTTCTGCCCAGGCCCTGGTAACCACCATTCTACTCTCTGTCTCTTTATGTATTTGACTGTTTGAGGTACCTCGTGTAAATGTCATTATATAGAATTTACCCATTTGTGATGGAGACCTGGATTCAATCCCTGGATTGGGAAGATCTCCTGGAGGAGGGCATGGCAACCCACTCCAGTATTCTTGCCTGTAGAATCCCAGTGGACAGAGGAGCCTGGCGGGCTATAGTCCATGGGGTCGCAAAGAGTCGGACACAACTGAAGCAACTGAGCAAACACTTGGCATAAGATCTTCAAGGTTTATTTCCGTGTTATAGCATGAGTTTCCATCATTTTAAAAAGTGAGTAATATTCGATTGTGTACATGTACTACACTTTGTTTATCCAGTCATCTGTAAGTAAACTTGGGGTGTTTCCACAGCACAGTTGTGAATAATGCTGCTATTAGTAGCCAGTTTTTAAAAATACAGTCGCGACATATCTTATTTGCATCATACATACATACATATATATATATATATATATTCAATTCTGTGGCTAGACACCTGAAAGGAAAAGCAAATTTAAATAGTTTGGGTGATCCTTCTACCATTCACTCAGTAGGTATTCACTCTGTGTAGTTCATCTAGTATAATCTTTACCATAACCTTTAGAGGGCAGTGATCATTTCATTGCATAGACAAAATACCTGCGAGTATGATTAGCTTGCAAATCCATGGTTGGAATTGCCTGCTGGGTATGTTAGACCAACCGCCTGTATCTTCTTAATCAGCATGCCCTCTGCCTCCCTTGACAAAAGGTAAGAGGTCATGTGAAAACAGCAGGAATGACCATTTAAAGAATGGTAGTAAATGGAGAGCTGCATCTGTGTTGCACAAAAGCAATAAATGAAGTTGTTAAATAGAAAAACAGAAATTCATGAGATGTGTCCAGCGAGTCCTGAGGAACTTTATGCTGGATGAGCGCCCTGATGAGCAGATTGTGCAGAGAAGTCATAAGCAAACTGGTAGGCTCAGTAGACACAAACCGTGTGTAGATTTCATTAAGCTGTATTCCAGCTGCTTGAGGGATTTTGTTAGATGTCACCCTTTCAGTGGCTGGAGTGAGTTGGCCAGGTCCTGCTGAGAGGAACTTCTGGCTACAGGAAAGAATACCTTTTTCCCTTAAACACAGATGATATAGTTCTGAGCCTACAGAAGCCTCAGGTCTACCCTAAATTGATGATTCAGTTCCAGGTTAGAAAAATCTAGGTTGTGCAAAAAGTCTCAGTGTGGGAGTTTCTTGTACCTGTCAATGAAGTGTGATAAATCCCAAGACAGTCCAAGAAACAGGTGTGCTATAGATACTTCCGGCTGGACCAGAAGTACCATGCGTGGTGCAGAGATTGCTCAGGGTGTTCACTGCAAGTGAAGTGGATGGTTTCCTAGCAACCCCCCCCCAACTCCTTTAAAAAAAAATTTTTTTTTTTGGCTGTACTTTGTGGCATATGGGATCTTTTAGTATCCTGACTAGGGATTGAACCTATACCCCTTGCAGTGGAAGCATGGAGTCTTAACCACAGGGCCACCGGGAAGTCTTCTAACAGTGTTTATTTAGTGACCTGCATCTTAGAGGAAAGCAGTAGTCCCAGTCATTACCACACTCCAAATGCACGTGCTGGGGTTGTTACTTTTATTTTTCAGTAGTGCCTTTTGTGTTACTCAGTCATGTCTGACTCTTTGTGACTCCATGGACTATAGCCCACCGGATTCCTCTGTCCATGGAATTCTTCAGCCAAGAATACTGGAGTGAGTTGCCATTCCGTTCTCCAGGGGATGTTCTGGAACCAGGGATCGAACCTCAGTCTCCTGCATTGCAGGCAGATTCTTTACCATCTGAGCCACTGGGGATTGTCATTTTGAATCTAGTATTTTGTGAATACACTTGACAACGTCTCTCATTGGAGGATTCGTCACTCTAGTGACAGGGGTGGACTGGAGCACAAATCAGGAGATTTTAATTTTAGTCCTGTCTGTGTGGCCTTGGGCAAATCACATCAGCTCTCCAAGTGTGTTTCTTAAGCTTCCTCAGGGCCCTTTTTCAATCTAGGAGTGGAGAGTTTATCACAACATCTCATAGTCTCTTGGAGCCTTGGGCTTTGTGGGTGTGGTTGGAGGTACCTGTGGGCAGGTGGCCATCTGAGTGCATGGAGGTGTTTGAATTTCTTTGCTGAGCCGCCCTCCTCCCTTTCGGCTGCTGCATTCCAGGTCATCTGAAGACTTCTCTTTATATCTTAGATGCCATCTCATGACTCATCTCTTTGCTTCACAGAGACCTCCTCTGCCTTCCTGCACGGATGGGTCCTTCTTGCCTTGAGCTGCCCATTAAGTTACTATCACAAAGCAGCATTGGTTTTCCCTCTGTTGACCAGAACAGCATCTCTCCCCAGGACAGTGTCTACCACTTGGCAGAACCCATAGCTTTCTGGACACTTTATGGTGTTAGAAATGCTACTAAACGTCTGTGCATGTGTGCTAAGTTGCTTCATTTGTGTCTGACTTTGAGACCCTATGAACTGTAGCCTGCCAGGCTCCTCTGTCCATGGATTCTCCAAGGAAGAATACTGGAGTGAGTTGCCATGCCCTCCTCCAGGGAATCTTCCCAGCCCAGGGATTGAACTCGTGTCTCCCGAGGTTCCTGCATTGCAGGTGGATTCTTTACTGCTGAGCCACTAGGAGAGCCCTACTAAAGGTTCATTGCAGCTCAAAACAAAATACCAGGTCTCCAGTTTACTTCCTGCCTCCCTCTCCCCAGCTTAGGTTTCATGAGCACATGGGGGACTAACAGGTGGAGTAGGTATTATTTGTTCCCTCTTCTTGATTATATTTTTTCCCCATAACAAAGACTTAGAGATGAGTAGTTATAGTGGCTTTGTTCATGATAGCCCCAAACTGGACATACCCAAGTATCCATCAACAAGTGCATGAGTGAATAAACTGCAGTACATCTGTTTAATGGAATACTAGTCATCAATAAAAGGAATGAACTATTTTTTTTAATTTATTTTATTGAAGTATTGCTGTATTACTTTCTGATATACAGCAAAGTAATCTAGTTATATGTATGTCTAATAGTTTGCATGTGCTAGTCTCAAACTTCCAGTCTGTCTTTCCTCCCCCACCTCCACCCTCTTTGACAACCACAAGTCTGTCTTTATAAGTCTTTTTCTGTTTTGTAGAAAAGTTCCACACATAAATGACATCATGCATTATTTATCTTTCTCTTTTTGACTTCACATGATAATTTCAAGGTAGCTGCAATTGTCATTATTTCTTCCTTTTTTATGGCTGAGTATATTCCATTGTATATAAACACCACATCTTCTTTTACGTGTTGATCTATCAGACATTTAGTTTGCTTCCATACCCTGGCTATTGTAAATAGTGTTGCTGTGAACACTGGGGTGTGTGTATCTTTTCGAATTATAGTTTTGTATGGATATATGGCCAGGAGTGGTATTGCTGGACCATATGGCAGTTCTGTTTTTAGTCTGGTTTTTTTTTGAGGAACTTTCATACTGTTTTCCATAGTGGGTACGCCACTGTGGAGATGAACTATTGATCTACCTAACAACAGGGATGACTCTCAGAATAATTATGCTCGGTGAAAGAAGCTAGAAAAAAAAGAGTACACAGTGTTTGAGTCCATTTATATAACACTCTAGAAAACGCAAACTAGCCTATAATGGCACAAAGCCAGTCAGTGGTTGCTTGGGATTTGGAGGATGGGAACAGGAAGGAGGAAGTATGAAGGGGCAGGAAGAAAGTGGGCGATGGTCAGACTGAAACATAATTTCAGTTTTACTAGGGGCACTGGTCATAGCAAACACCTTCTTCCAACAACACAAGAGAAGACTCTACACATGGACATCACCAGATGGTCAACACCAAAATCAGATTGATTATATTCCTTGCAGCCAAAGATGGAGAAGCTCTATACAGTCAACAAAAACAAGACCAGGAGCTGACTGTGACTCAGATCATGAACTCCTTATTACCAAATTCAGACTTAAATTGAAGGAAGTAGGGAAAACCACTGGACCATTCAGGTATGACCTAAATCAAATCCATTATGATTATATAGTGGAAGTGAGAAATAGATTTAAGGGACTAGATCTGATAGATAGAGTACCTGATGAACTATGGAATGAGATTCGTAACATTGTACAGGAGACGGGCATCAAGACCATCCCCATGGGAAAGAAATGCAAAAAAAGCAAAATGGCTGTCTGGGGAGGCCTTACAAATAGCTGTGAAAAGAAGAGAAGTGAAAAGCAAAGGAGAAAAGGAAAGATATAAGCATCTGAATGCAGAGTTCCAGAGAATAGCAAGGAGAGATAAGAAAGCCTTCTTCAGCATCAATGCAAATAAATAGAGGAAAAGAAGAGAATGGGAAAGACTAGAGATCTCTTCAAGAAAATTAGAGATACCAAGAGAACATTTCATGCAAAGAAATAGAGGAAAAGAACAGAATGGGAAAGACTAGAGATCTCTTCAAGAAAATTAGAGATAGCAAGAGAACATTTCATGCAAAGAAATAGAGGAAAAGAACAGAATGGGAAAGACTAGAGATCTCTTCAAGAAAATTAGAGATACCAAGAGAACATTTCATGCAAAGATGGGCTCGATAAAGGACAGAAATGGTATGAACCTAACAGAAGCAGAAGATATTAAGAAGAGGTGGCAAGAATACACAGAAGAACTGTACAAAAAAGATCTTAATGACCCAGATAATCATGATGGTGTGATCACTCATCTAGAGCCAGACATCCTGGAATGTGAAGTTAAGTGGGCCTTAGAAAGCATCACTATGAACAAAGCTAGTGGAGGTGATGGAATTCCAGTGGAGCTATTTCAAATCCTGAAAGATGATGCTGTGAAAGTGCTACTACACTCAATATGCCAGCAAATTTGGAAAACTCAGCAGTGGCCACAGGACTGACTGGAAAAGGTCAGTTTTCATCCCAATCCCAAAGAAAGGCAATGCCAAAGAATGCTCAAACTACTGCACAATTGCACTCATCTCACATGCTAGTAAAGTAATGCTTAAAATTCTCCAAGCCAGGCTTCAGCAATACGTGAACCGTGAGCTTCCTGAGGTTCAAGCTGGTTTTAGAAAAGGCAGAGGAACCAGAGATCAAATTGCCAACATCCGCTGGATGATGGAAAAAGCAAGAGAGTTCCAGAAAAACATCTATTTCTGCTTTATGGACTATGCCAAAGCCTTTGACTGTGTGGATCACAATAAACTGTGGAAAATTCTGAGAGAGATGGGAATACCAGACCACCTGACCTGCCTCTTGAGAAATCTGTATGCAGATCAGGAAGCAACAGTTAGAACTGGACATGGATCAACAGACTGGTTCCAAATAGGAAAAGGAGTACGTCAAGGCTGTATATTGTCACCCTGCTTGTTTAACTTATATGCAGAGTACATCACGAGAAACGCTGGACTGGAAGAAACACAAGCTGGAATCAAGATTGCCGGGAGAAATATCAATAACCTCAGATATGCAGATGACACCACCCTTATGGCAGAAAGTGAAGAGGAACTAAAGAGCCTCTTGATGAAAGTGAAAGAGGAGAGTGTAAAAGTTGGCTTAAAGGTCAACATTCAGAAAATGAAGATCATGGCATCCGGTCCCATCACTTCATGGGAAATAGATGGGGAAACAGTGGAAACAGTGTCAAACTTTATTTTGGGGGGCTCCAAAATCACTGCAGATGGTGACTGCAGCCATGAAGTTAAAAGACGCTTACTCCTTGCAAGAAAAGTTATGACCAACCTAGGTAGCATATTCAAAAGCAGAGACATTACTTTGCCGACTAAGGTCTGTCTGGTCAAGGCTATGGTTTTTTCCAGTAGTCATGTATGGATGTGAGAGTTG